>NC_086177.1:41880000-42060000 GCF_023053635.1 Elgaria multicarinata webbii | reverse complement strand
ACTCAGTGCACCAGAATTTGGGCTCCAAGGTCATGTTTGTTGGTTTGTTGGTTTATAAATTTTTATCCCCCTCCTCAGCCAAAAAAGGCTCCCGGAGCGGTTTACAATAATCAGCAAAGAAGGCAGTCCCTGACCTCAGGCTTACAATCTAAACAAGACACGATAAACAAGGAAAAGGGGATGGGGAGGGAAGAGGGCGTGAAATAAGTAAACTGTCAGCAGGGCTGGTGGGATGGCCCTCCTCTCCCCTCTCATTTCCCGAAGGAGAGGCAGTCCAACTGGAGCAGGCCCTGTTGTTCCCTTTGCCAGCTTCTGTCTCCTCACTCCTTCTTCTTCCCCACAGGGTCATCATGGTTTGTCAGGCGGTGGGGAGACCAACTGGAGAAGGCCCTGATGCTCCCTTTGCCTGCTCCTGTCTCCTGTTGCCAGCATTTCTCTTATCACATGAATGGGGAATCTCTTTCAGCCCAACAGCCAAATTCAGTTTTGGATAAACTCTTGAGGAGCTGCATTTTAGTTGTGGGTATGTTTGAAGGCAAAGGGGGTCAGGCCAAAAATACTAAACAAAACCCAGGATATTTTAAATTAAAACTCTTCCTACCAGTAATCCAGTCACAGAAGAGGCATTTCAAAATTATAGAATAAGAGAGAGAAAAAACTGCACAAAACCAACAAAAATGATTGCTGGTTGTGGGGAAAGGGGGTGGAGCCAGGGGAATGGGACGTGGCCATCTGGGGAACTCCAGAGGTCTGGATTTAGACCTCTGGCCTAAGGTTCGACACCCCTGCTTTGGCAAGATCCTGTTCTTTTAACTCATGACATATAGAAGTTCACCACTTTTTCCAGTGGCAAAGGAATGAGGGACAATTTTACCTGTTATATGGTAAAAGCTTAGGAGAATGTGAAGCCAAAAAAGGTAGCAATCATACTCACTGACCAATTTCTGAGTGGAATTCATTAAATCTAGAGATCAGACTGGGTGATCATATTCCCAAATAGACAATACATCCATGCTTTTATGAGTTCTGAGGAAGAGTGTACCAATTCCCATCATAATAATGCTTTGGTTAAAAACTATCATTTTCAAGATTGTATGTGTCAACCTGCTTCAGAAGACCTGCCCTGTTTGGAATAGGGTTGCATTATCTAGAGAGCCCTCAAGGGGTTTTGAATTGGTTACTCTGAGGGATCACCTGGCTTCTTTTGGCTTTGTTACCATACATTTAATTTCATATATTAGCTTTCAAGGGTTCTTTGACACAGTAAGAGTTGGCAACATTGCTGTGGACTTGCCTTGTTGCATTATTGCTATAAACCAGCATTACAAGAAGCCTTAGGTGGGCAAGTGAGAGATATTATTGCCCCATGAGCCATTTCTCCAATATCTTATACAAATTAGATGTGGCTTGCCTCTACAGTACCTTCTTTGCCATATCTTTCTTGCCCCTTCCTACCCATTTTTCCTAGAATTTGTCACTACTAGTTGAAGGAGTGGAGCAGATAATTCAGATTCTTAAAGAATTCTTGTAATGTTTTAACTTTTAAAACACTGCTTTGAGTGTCCTGTGATTACTAGAAGCCAGCATTGATTTGTCACAAAGAAATCATGCCAGACTAATTTGATCTCATTTTTTGATGGGTAACCTCCCTTGTGGACTGTGGGAATGCTGTGGACATAATATATCTTGACTTTAGCAAAGCTTTTGACAAAGTACCCCATGACATTCTGATTAGCAATTAGCTAAAAGTGAGCTACATGGAACAACTATTAGGTGGATCCACAGTTGGCTACAGAATCAGACTCAAAGAGTGCTTATCAATGGTACCTTCTCAAACTAGAGGGAGGTAACAAGTGGAGTACCACAGGGCTCAGTCTAGGGCCCAGTGCTCTTCAACATTTTTATTAATGATTTGGACGAGGAGGTGCAGGGAATGCTTATCAAATTTGCAGATGACACAAAATTTGGTCAGATTGCTAATACCCTGGAAGACAGAAACAAACTTCAAAGTGATCTTGATAGGCTGGAGCACTGGGCTGAAAACAAAAGAATGAAATTTAATAGAGATAAATACCAAGTTCTACACCTAGGAAAAAGAAACCAAATGCACAGTTACAAGATGGGGAATATTTGTCTCAGCAATACTACAAGCGAGAAGGATCTTGGAATTGTTGTAGATCACAAGCTGAATATGAGCCAACAGTGTGGTGTGGATGCAAAAGAAGCAGATGCTATTTTGAGCTGCATTAATAGAATTATAGCTTCCAAATCATGCAAGATACTGGTTCCCCTTTATTTAGTGTTTGTTAGACCTCATCTTGAGTATTCTATCCAGTTCTGGGCACCACATTTCAAGAAGGATGCAGACAAGCTGGAGCATGTTCAGAGGAGGGCAAAGAGGATGATCAGGGGTCTGGAAACAAAGCCCTATGAGGAGAGAGTGAAAGAACTGGGCATGTTTAGCCCTAATAAGAGAAGACTGAGGGGAGACATAATAGCACTCTTCAAGTATTATTATTATTATTATTATTATTTATTTATATAGCACCATCAATGTACATGGTGCTGTACAGAGTAAAACAGTAAATAGCAAGACCCTGCCGCATAGGCTTACATTCTAATAAAATCATAATAAAACAATAAGTTTTATTGAAAGGTTGAAAGGTTGAAAGGTTGTCACACAGCAGAGGGCCAGGATCTCTTCTCACACAGAATAATGGGCTCAAGTTACAGGAAGCAAGATTCCTGCTGGACATCAGGGAAAACTTCCTCACTGTTAGAGCAGTACGACAATGGAACCAATTACCAATGGACGTTGTGGGTACTCCAACACTAGAGGCCTTCAAGATGCAGCTGGACAGCCATCTTTCATGTGGATTCCTGCATTGAGCAGGGAGTTGGACTTGATGGCAGAGGCCCCTCAAACTCTACTGTTCTATGATTGTATGATTCTAATCAGCATGAAAAGGCATAGACATTTTATATGCATTTTACAATAAAATATGCCTTTTCTAGAGAGACATTGTAGTATGATTTTTGAAACTGAGAACTGCACTTCAGAATTTGGAGAAGTGCAAAATCAAAAGGATAATGTCCATTTGATTCCAAATGTGAACTGAGTAAAATTCTCAAGCAACCCTTTCTAAAACAAAGGAAAACCTTTCAACAAAACATTAATGACAACTATCTGAGATACTGGCCTCATTGTGATATCACACAAGTGTTTTGTTTTTGTTTTTCATTCCTAGCAGCATGTTTAAATGTAGCCTAATATTTGTGCAATAAAAACTCAACAACAAATGCACAGAGAGAAAGAGAGAGAGAGAGAGAGAGAAGCTTTGTGCACCTATTGTCTGGACTGGACGATGTCATCCATACTGACTATGCTGTTTTTTCAAACCAGCACAGGTATCCATAGGATTTGAGAGGCTGACTCTTGGGTTTCATCACGCTGATTCAACGCAACAGATAATTTTTGTGAACTGCCCAGAGAGCTTTGGCTATTGGGTAGTATAAAAATGCAATAAATAAATAAATAAATAAATAAATGCACACACACAATCCCCCACCTGAAATGGCCCTCTGAGAGCTCCACCACTAAGTGGAGGCTAAGCTAGAGACTCCAGCATCCAAATCAAATGCTCTTTCAGTTGCACAACCCTAGTGGTTCCATTCATGTTTAGAAACACTGGGATTACAACACACTGCAATGCACTGGTTTCCTTCTGACAAGAGAAGCCCCTTTCAGGAGCAGGGATTAATGTTTCATTAGCAGGAGTGTGTTTGTGTATGAGTAGGTTGTCATTACACTATTTGAACCTCATGGAAGCAACCAAAACTGACTCCTTAACAACAAGATAGCTTTTCATTCATTCATTAAACCATTATATCCCTGAAGTAGCAACTCACATTGTTCTATATAGGTCAACAGTTGCTGCACTGCAAAAAAAGAAATGAAAGGAACTACTGACTATGACTTGCATTCCTCTTCCATGAAAGACAGACTACTAAAAACATTCTGTCCAAATATCTGGAAAAATGAAGATGAAGTTAGGTAGTGGAGGGTATAATGGCTAGAGCAATGCTAGAGGAAGCAGTACTGAAGGAAACAAAATAGCAAATAACAGAATTGACTTAGCCAACCTACCTTCCTTTGTTTTGTTTTTTAACTTATCCCACCCTTTTCTCAAAAACATTCAGCCCAGTATACATGGGGTTATCCCATTTTATCAAGAAAGCAGGGCCAGCAGCACTAGGAGGTACAGCTGGGCAGCTGCCACCTTGCTGATGCCCCTCCTCTCTCCAGCTGCAATACTGCTTCCAGATCTTCCATTTGTTTATGGCAACCAGACTTTCCTCTTCTCTTTCCCTGCTTCTGGAGGGGAAATTCTGCCCACCCAGCCACCTGTCCACCAATACTATATTGTTATGGGGTGGAAGGACAAGAAGGCCAGTAGCTGTCCATTGCTCACGGTGCTCATACTGAAAGCCCACAAAAATCTGAATCAGGTCCTACACACAGCAACATCGTGAGGTGAGTTATGCTGCGGGATAGTGGCTTATTCAAATAATTATGCCAAATTCTAATTCTATTCCCATTGTAATGCCTGTGGTAACTACTTTACTTCAGTGGCATGTGCATGCTCTGCTTAGTGATGACCAAGCTCCACTTCTTCCCTCCCACACCACCTACTGGGATGAAGTGGTGGCAATGCTCCAGCAGTGGGAATATGCAACAAGCCTCAGTCCTTGAAAAACATTTCTTCAATCCAGCTGAAGACATCTAACCATAATGAATTAAAACAAAACAATTATAACAAAATGATAAAACAAAATAAAAAGATGAAAACACATTTTCCTCAGCTTCTAGCAAGTTAAAAATAATTCAGTGACAGAGCTGAATTACTTGGCCGAATCCTTCCTGCCAAGTAAGTTTTGAACCACTTGGAGCTTTTCTACATGAGTCTATTAATCCACTGTATCTCTCTTTGGTTTTGTCACAGAATTGATTTGATTGATTGATTACATTTATATACTGCCCATAGCCAAAGCACTCTGGGCAGTTTACAAAAGTTAAAAACAGTGAACATTAAAAAGTATACAAAATTTAAAACCATCAAAAACATAAACAGTATAAAAACAATGGTATCAATTTAATTGAGATCCAAATTGAGATCTGAACTATACACAAAGAGCTTTTTCTTTCCTACTTTTCTACAACATAACCTCTAGGTGGCACTGAATTATAGTAGAATAATTCAAGTATTCTTGAAAATACATTTGTTTTGGCTTTCACAAATAATACTCCATTTTCCCCACATAAGTGATCTAAAAAAACAGGACTCAAACTGGAGGGTCATGACATCATCTAAGGAACCTGTAAAAAAAACATTGGTAAAGAATGGCAAACATACAATAAATGCCTAATGTAGAACATCTCTTGGCAAAAGGCCATTAACAAGTGGGAAAGATAAACCCACATCAGCAGTGTGTTCCAGGGCCTGGGCAAAGCCACTAAAAAGGCCCATGTCCTGGTCTCCACTAAACATAATTCTTGGGTCTTGGGATACATAGGAGGATGTCTTTTAAAGCTCTCAGTAGGCAGGCAAATTTATACATCACTTCCCCCTAAACTGGTAACTCCCTTTCTCTTTGTCATGCTGCTAACAACTATCCCATCATCCTTTGCTTCAGTTTAACATGCAAAGAGAGGAGGCATTGAGAGGACAGAAGCTATTATTCATACAGTGCAGTTGTATGCTTCTTTTTAATTCAGGTCAATGTCACTGTCTTCAATAAGGCTTACTCCCAGGAAAGTGCTCACAGGATTGCAATCTTAGTTAGTTAATTCATTAAAAACATTTTATCCCATCTATCAAAGGCTATTAATACTGTATATACAAGGCTTTTGAGGCAGTTGAAAACAATAACAACAAGAAGACAAGCATAAAAGCAGCAAATGAAAAGTGCAGTTAAAAGTCAAAAATTAAAATGATCCAGACATTTTATATGCCAGGCTGATATAAAGCAGTAATTTTATTTTATTTTTTGCCTGGCACCTAAGGGACAATAATGTCAGAGCCAAGTTTACATCCCTAGGTGGGATATTTCACAATTGAGAAGCGCTGGCAACAAACACACACACTTTTTCCCTTATTGAAATACATCTCTGATAATACATCTCTGATAGATATATTATTCGGAGCAGGGCATCAGCTAAAGATATCCACATGTCTCTGGATCTTAAGCATTGCTTCTTTAGTACTGGTTTCCAAAGATGCTTCAAACTACTGCTGGATCATGAAAAGACCATTAAACTCCATTTGTTTTGATTTAGTAGTTTCCTGCAGTTATAGGCTCATCTACACCAAGCAGAATATTCCACTATGAAAGCAGTATGGAAGTGGTATATAAGAGGCAGGAGCCACACTACCGCTTTATAGTGGTAGTGAAGTGCACTGACAACTGTTGGGGCCCATGACACATACCATATACCACTTTCATACCCCTTTCATAATGCTATATCCTGCTTGGTGCAGATGTGTCATGGGCCCCAACAGTTGTCAGTGCACTTCAGTACCACTATAAAGCAGTAATGTAAATCCTGCAATGCACATCAATACTGCTATAAAGCAGCCTTTTATTTATTTATTTATTTATTACATTTTTATACCGCCCAATAGCCGAAGCTCTCTGGGCGGTTCACAAAAATTAAAACCACAAAAAACATCCAACAGGTTAAAAACACAATTTCGAAATACAGTATAAAAAGCGCAACCAGGATAAAACCACACAGCAAAGTTGATTATAAGATTAAAATACAGAGTTAAAACAGTAAAATTTAAATTTAAGTTAAAATTAAGTGTTAAAATACTGAGTGAATAAAAAGGTCTTCAGCTGGCGATGAAAGCAGTACAGTGTAGGCGCCAGGCAGACCTCTCTGGGGAGCTCGTTCCACAACCGGGGTGCCACAGCGGAGAAAGCCCTCCTCCTAGTAGCCACCTGCCTCACTTCCTTTGGCAGGGGCTCACGGAGAAGGGCCCCTGTAGATGATCTTAAGGTCCGGGTAGGTACATATGGGAGGAGGCGTTCCTTCAGAGGCGTTCCTTTATGTACCACTTTCATACCACTTTCATAGTGGAATATCCTGCTTGGTGTATCATAGAATCATAGAATAGCAGAGTTGGAAGGGACCTACAAGGCCATCGAGTCCAACCCCCTGCTCAATGCAGGAATCCACCCTAAAGCATATCTGTCACATGGTTGTCCAGCTGCTTCTTGAATGCCTCTAGTGTGTAGATGACCCCATAGTCTTATGTGCACAAAGAAGTCCCATGCTAAAGAACCTTCTCTCTTCTTGGAAATGAATGGGAGGAGCCAGCATATGCAAGTGATCACATGCTCTAAATGAGAAGCACAGAACCTGCAGCCCGTGGGCCTAATCCAGCCTGTGCAGCCTCTTGCATTTCCTCCAGGGGGCAGGGCTTAGGCTCCAAGACTGTATCATGGAACTATGATGTACAACCTCTTCTGAGAACATTCATATGGTAACGTGCAGTTGCTGGATCCCCAATGCCCAGGTTATGGTGTCAACATATAAACCCCAAAATAAAATGGCATATAATATGAAATATCCTTGATAAATATAACAAAGCTAAACACTTTGAACAAGGATCTTCCAAAATGGTGCTTGAGAATTACCGGAGTGATCAAGCCTACCTACTTTCTGTAGCACTGCAGTTTGTGGCAGATCAGAAGGGATTTGCTGAAGGGGACATTGAGATTTCTGACTTGCATGAAACACTCCACTTACAGACTTGCTGAACATGTTGATAAGCATCAGCCTTATGTGGCTTTCTTTTAGGACAAGGCTCTTTAGGGATTGTTAAATTGAAAGAGAAATAATGACAGATGTTTCTTCCATTGCAGTTGTGAAGTCAAGGATTAAAAATAATATTCAAGTGCTTAAAGGAAGTCTGATAAATGGGAATGTGGGGTTATATAAATCCTTCTTCTAAGGAAGGTTTCTTTGGATAAAAGTAGAAAGTGAACAAGGCACATTTCTTGTCAAAATAGACTGGGTTTGGGGTGGATTTGTACAAATCAAGTGGACAGCCATAGCCTTAGCTAACCTTACATTCACCTCTTATAAGCTTGTTTCTATTCGCCACACATACAACAACATGTGAAGGCACATTCACAATTTTGGTAGACAAATAGTTAAACCAACACAATTAGTGAACCAGATACATTCAATCAGCCAGAAAGCAATTGTAGTAAAATGCTTACTATTTATCAGTAATAGTAAAAGCAGCATTAGTGAAAGTGTAGCTTACTCAAATAGAACACGGGGAAATACATAATCACATTCTGATGGCTGCTAAAAGGATGACATGATATGACCAAAGCCAAGAATTAGACAGGCCTAGATGGGTTCTGGAAAAGATTGCACTTTAACAACACAAGATTCTGCATGGAAAACCAACATGAAATACAGTGTGGAGCACAAAGAGTGATAGATCCAGGGGAGGGACTGATCCCACAGCCTGGAAATAGTCAGTTAGAAGCTGTCAAGAGGGGCTGGATCTAAATAGAACCAGGGGGAGGGGTTCCCAGGTCAAGGGCTCTTTTAGTCAGCTTATGCCAGGCAGAAATTCATCTGGGGCAGCTTTTTCCTGACATGGCAAGGTAGCAGAGGTGAACAGCACAACTGTCAAATTTCTGATTATCACTCAGCTGTAAATGGGACAGAATCTCTTCCCAGACTGGGTTGGTGGGAATTATATATAATAAACTCTTTTGCTGAATCTGGAATGCTGAATACTTTGAAGGCTCATGGTTTTCATAGGCCTATACTCCTAGAAAAGCATTGGAACTTTGAAAGAAAACACTAAAATGATCACTGAGCTATAAGGAATTACATGGAAGCAGAAGGAGACAAGGGAGAAATCAGAGGACATGTCTACACCATGCCTTATCCCGGCAATCGTCCCGGGATCATCCCTGTGCATCCACATGACGCACAGGGGATCCTGGGGGCAGGGAGGGATGAGCCTTCCATTTCCCCAGGATAACTGGGATGGCTTTTAGCCCAATTTTCCCTGCAATCTCAGGGTCATCCTGAGACTGCAGGATGTGTGGCCAGCTGGCCCAGTTTCATCTCGGCTCCTCATGAGTGAACATGAGGAGGCAGGAACCAGGCCCAGGGCACGGAGTGCTTCAGGCACTCTGTGCCTATTGGGGGTGGGGGGATTGGGAACAGGTGTTTTTATTTATTTATTCTTACCTTTGGCAGAGGAGCGCACGTCTGCTCCTCTCCTCATTTTAAAAAAATGGTGGCCACAACATCCTTCTGGGACATTGTGCGGCCGTCTGGACACCCAGGGAGGATTGTGGAAGCTGGTAAGTCTGCGATCCTCCCCCTACACCCTTGTGGTGTAGACATGCCCAGAGAGAAAATACCATGCTACAGAACTTAGCCAAAGACTCAATAACAGAATCAAACTTTTAGGCTGGAATCTTAAATGCACTCCCTTGAAAAGTATGCCCCTTAGAACTTCCAAGAAGACATGCATAGGACTGCACCGTTTGTTTCTATTCTGCACTTAATACTTCCCTTCCAAACATGCTCATTACTCCTATTGTCATCACCACTTCCTGGATGAGCCTCTGAAAAGAAGCTCTACACCATCCTTTCCCAACTTGGTGCCCTACAGATGTGTGGGACTTAGGGTGGCCACTTACGAATCATCACAAAAGAGGACATTGATTTACATAGTCTTTACATATGCTAATATATATGTATAGATGCAAAATTCGAAGAAAGGATATACTACGTCTCACCATACTGCAGAGGACTAAGACCAGGTGACCTGTTCAATCTGTTGTCCAGGTGCTAATTGGTGAGGTACAGCAATTTGCTTATAGTTCTTTATCTCTAAACTGGAATTAGACAGGACAACACTTCAAATATAGGATGATCTTCTAGCAGCCCATCAAATGGAGGACTGTCATCTTTAAAAGATGACACATCACTATCCTGGTTGTACTGCAACTCCCATCATCCCCATGCTGGTGGAGAATGATGGGAATTGTAATCCAACACGAGAGGTCACCAGGTTGGCAATGTCTTCTCTACACAATGTATTTTTCTTTCTTTCATACAGGATGATAAAAGTACTTCCTCTTAGGGGCTAATAAAAATACTAATAAAAATTATGTCACCCACAACAAGGATAAATGACCTTTTGTGTCGGGTACGCTGCTCTTTTTTGAAATGAGAAATGTTCTGAGGGAGGGCATTGTATTGTTAGCAGGGAAGGTTGCCCCCTTTAAATAAACAGGGAGAAAGATATTTGAGATCTAAAACTAAGTTGTAAATTTAAAACAACCTTTCTCAGTAATGAATTGTCAGTTACTTATTGATTTATTTTAGTGCCACATTCTGTAAACATTTCAGATAAGTGCATCCTGTCATGCCGTTCCGTCTCTCAAAGGTAATAGGAACAAAAAACGTGACACCCTAGAGGTTCCTATTGAGGTACTTATTCTGCTCTCAGAAGCTGCCTCAGATCTACTGTACAACACATCATCTTTCAGCTGAGCACAGAAGGAGAATAAGTAGGAGGTCTGTAGGTTCCCTTCCATTGTGTTTGGCTGCATTATCTTATTATAATTGTGTGTGGGGGGGTGTCATTTCTGCCACTCTCTTCACTCCATACTCAAGAGGTCAGCGTGTGAAAAGGCTATATAGTGAAAACATCACTGTGAAATAGCTAATTTGCTGCAGTAGCAGGGGTTCTCCTCGCTTCTCCTCTAGCCCCTTTTTCTTTTGACCATTTGACAGCACTTCCTCGGCCTGCCACCTCCTGACCTGATTCAGGGACACTCTGTGTGATCATTTGTTCATCAATTATGTAACATCAGCAGGACAGAGGGGAATTCTCCACCACCGTTTCCACAACCACCTTTCTTTTCCTTCAAAAAAGAAAAAAAAGCCACCCCTGTACACATAAGTTACGGGGCGGGGGTGGAATGCAATTTACATGTAAAATTCTGTCAGAAAGCAATTGAGCTGGAATCAAAACCAGAGGCTGAAGATGGCACCAATATTTGGGAATGCGAGTGTTCTTGTTCAATGTGCTCTGTGTGGACTCTGTCAAAGCAGAGACCGTCTGCCAGTTCAACAGCCCTCTAGTGCCTGAGTTTTGTCACATCCACAGTTTTTCTTTCTTTTTCTTTTAAGCTTTTATGTGACACCTCCTCCTCTCCTCCTCCTCCTTCCCCACAACCCTCAGCTCATAATATTCCACATGCTGAGTGTCAGCTGAGTCCAAACAAAGAGACCTTTCTCCTCTGGCAGAAATTCGTTAAAGTCTCCAAGCATCAGAATTTATGGCAGCTCTCTTTTGAAATGCTTGACATTTCCTCACAATTTCTTAGATATACTTGGTGGGCAGAGTGCGTCATCTTTGTTTGAATTTATCACACATAATAAGCCATTTTCTCCCCGTTTAATGTCATCCCCTCGGTAACCAGGAGGTCGGAGGCAACAATGCAAAAACAGCAAATTTGTCAATGGAATGTGTAAAGCTTAGTATAAATTTATCTTGTCCTAATCCCTTGGCCTCTTTTCATACCATGATTTTTTCATATGCATATGAGAATTTTCAGAGTATTGGTTTCTCACACATCTCAGTGCCTATGAGCAGAACTGAAACGCAGCCCTGAGCTGTCAACTTCCATCAAGGCAAATTAAAAAAAAAAAGAGATTCCATACAGTAAACAACAGTTTGCCTCCCCAATTCCTCCCATCACTTAGAAACTGGACAGTATTTCCTCTATGTTTTAAACTTATACGAAGTTTAACTCTATGGAAATATTTTAATAGCTAAATAAGACCAAAGCAACAACCTCTGGTTTACACGCTTAAATAAATGTCTCAGCAGTGTTGATAAAATTTATTGTAAATAGTAAAAGTAACTAATGCCAAACGTTATACAGCAAAGATTTTAGATGGTAGTGGAGCTCATGAAACACATCTCTTCCCCCCTTCTCCCTCACACTTTCTCCCTCTTCTCCTAAACTCATCACCTGTTACTTTTAGTGGTACCTTCAGTGGTAACCAAAGTATTTATTAAAACAGTAATGAAATGTTAACTCTAGGGTGAGGGCGGGGTTTCCACAGAAATTGGGGAAAGGTCAGCACTTGATGATGCTGATAAAGATTATTGAATGAGTTTTATTATAGAAGCTCTTTGTCTAAAAACAGTTGAAAAGTTCAGAGGCTAAACATGAAAGTAAAATTAAAGCTAAGATGAAGTATCAAAGGCAATTATTCCTATACTTTTAAATTACTGTGGCTAGAGTGGTGGGCTGGGAGTCGGGAGATCTGGGTTCTAGTCCCCACTCAGCCATGGAAGCTCACTGAGTGACTTTGGGCCAGTCTAAGACTCTCAGCCCAACCTACCACACAGAGTTGTTGTTGTGAGGATAAAATGGAGAAGAGGAGGAGGATTATGTATGCTGCCTTGGGTTCCTTGGAGGAAAAAAGGTGGGATTTAAATGCAAATCAATCAATTAATCAATCAATCAATCATTGTGGACTGATGATGTGGACAAGGTGCTTGCAGCAATGCGACCAACCACTTGCCCTCTCCATCCCTGTCCCTCCTGGCTTATAAAAGCAAGCAGAGGGGATTTGACTGGGTGGGTCCAGGGGGTGATAAATGCTTCCCTCCGGGAAGGGGTGGTTCCTGCTGTCCTTAAGGAGGCAGTAGTGCGACCACTCCTGAAGAAGCCCACCCTGGACCCAATGGTATTAGGCAACTACCACCCAGTTGCAAACACCCCTTTTTTAGGGAAAGTACTTGAGAGGGTTGTGGTGGAGCAACTGCAGGAACTCTTGGAGGATACTGATTATCTAGACCCATTCCAGTCTGGGTTCCGATCTGGTTACGGGACTGAATCAGCCTTGGTCGCCCTGATGGATGACTTTTATCGAGAGAGGGACAGGGGGAATGCAACCCTGTTAATCCTGCTCGATCTCTCATTGGCTTTTGATACCATCGACCATGGTATTCTCCTGGATCGACTCCATGGGATGGGCATCGGAGGCACTATGCTACAGTGGTTCCGGTCCTACCTACAGGGTCGTTTTCAGAGAGTAGCATTGGGTGACCAGTCCTCGGCCCCTTGGCAATTGAGCTATGGAGTGCCGCAGGGCACCATCTTGTCCCCAATGTTATTTAACATCTATATGAAGCCGTTGGGAGCGGTCATTAGGGGATTTGGAGCTGATGACACGCAGCTCTATCTCCCTGTGACAACGGAATCAGGTGAGGCTGAGCAGGTCCTGGACCAGTGCCTAGACTCAGTAATGGGCTGGATGAGGGCCAATAAACTGAGACTGAATCCTGGTAAGACGGAAGCCCTGTGGGTGAGTGGTTCCCGAGTCTGGGAGACAGGCTCATTGCCTGTTCTGGATGGGGTTGCACTGCCTCTGAAAGAACAGGTTCGTAGTTTGGGGGTACTCTTAGACCCATTTCTGTCATTGGAGGCTCAAGTAGCTGCCATGGCTGAGATGCCTTCGGTTGGTTTGCCAACTACGGTTGGTTTGCCAACTACGGTTGGTTCGCCAACTACAGCCTCTCCTGGACAGGGATAGCTTGGCCACGGTGGTACAGGCATTGGTAACTTCAAGATTGGATTACTGCAATGCGTTCTATGTGGGGCTGCCCTTGAAGCTGCTCCGGAAGCTGGAGATAGTGCAGAATACTGCAGCTCGGCTGTTGTCTGGAGCTGCCCCTTTCCAGCATGTAACTCCTCGGCTGAGGGAACTGCACTGGCTGCCTATTCACTACCGGGCCAGATTTAAGGTTCTTGTACTTATGTACAAAGCCCTAAATAACTTGGGACCAGGATACCTTAGAGAGCGCCTTCTCCCTTACCAACCTGCCCGGTCACTGAGGTCATCCGAGGGCCTGCTCCTGGTGGTTCCACATAGATCCATCCTCTGACTGGAATCCACCAGGGGAAGGGCCTTCAGCGTGGTGGCGCCCCTCCTGTGGAATTCCCTGCCTCTGGAGGTCAGACAGGCTCCAACCTTGTACTCCTTTCGGTGCCTCCTGAAAACATCTTTATTCCAAGAAGCCTTTCCTTAATATGCAGCTTTGAACCTCTGTTTTTTTGCTTCTTTTAAATTTTGTTTTAACTGTTTTATTATGTTTTTATTTTCATTTTATCTTGTACACTGCTCTGAAATTTTTCAATGGGGAGTGGTATATAAATATTCTAAATAATAATAATAATAATAATAATAATAATAATAATAATAATAATAATAATATAAAAATATCGGGTTTATTGCAATGGATTTCAGGTCCTGGCCAAGAAGGCAGGGGGGAAATTCAGGTATTTCTCACTTGTACATATTTATTTGTTAAAATATAGTCACATTTTAAAATTGCCTGTGATTGTTGTGTTCCGGTTGTATCAATGGCTGATTCAGTTTAAAAGCAACCAGCAGCAATCTACTACCCACAGTGCATGAGAGAAGACAGAATACAACCACATTCTACTTTAACTGTCACTTGTGCAGCTTTTAGAAGCCCTGTTCAATCTGTCTTATGAATGTGTGATGGCTTAAAGTGGGTAGAACAATGGGACTGTGCATGCTGCCCCCACTCCCTATGTCTCCCAGCGCTAGGGTGACCATATTTTGGAAACCAAAAAGGAGGACAACATGGTCAGCCCCAAGGGGGTGTGTCCAGCACCAAGGGGGCGTGCCCACCCGAACATAGCCTTGGTCACATGTCTGATTTTACAGCACACATTTAAGACAAATATGTTCTACATAGCATCTTAATGTTAAAATCACTGAAATAAAGAACAAGTGAGAGATTCAATGTATCTGAAATTAACTTCACTCCCACTTTTGTAGGTTTTGCTGTACTTTGAAGCTTTTGCTATGCTTTGTGTGATACAGTCTCCCCTTCCCTCAAATATCTTTTCTGACTGTATCTTCATTCATTGCAAGCTGCTGTTGTTGTTAACAGGGTTTGCTACTGGCCGCCAGATGGCTGGCTTTTTTTAATTTCAATTTTTTTCAAAAGCTTATGTATAATTGTTACAAGTTTCTCTACTCTAACATTAAGGTGGGTGTTGTGGCAGTTTGCCTAAAGACTGGAGATCCCCTTAATGCCAAGGGCTGAAACTGCTCAATATGCAAAACTCCAAAGAGGAGGTTTGACAACCTGAGTTTGAAGGATATGGCTCCAGCAGTTTTAAAACACAATAATTTTAAAACTTTGAACTTTTAAAAAAATCCTAAAAAAAAAATGGATGAACAGATCTGATTCAAACCCGGCATGGCTAAATCTCCCCTTAAGAGCTATCATGGTGCCAACTTTCAGCCCTTTATCTTTTAAAAATGTCATTTTTAAAAAATAATTTTAAAACCTCAAACTTTTTTTAAAAATCCTAAAACTCAATGGATGGACAGATCTGTTTCAAACTTGGCATAGCTAAAGTCCTTGTTAAGAGCAATCATGGTGCCAAGTTTCATCTCTTTATCTTTAAAAATAATATTTTTTTAAAAAAAATAATCCTCAAATTTTAAAAAAATCCTAAAAATCAATGGATGAACAGATCTGTTTCAAATTTGGTATGGCTAAAGCTCTACCTAAAAGCTATCATGGTGCCAACTTTCAGCTCTTTATCTTTAAAAATGACAGTTTAAAAATAATAATTTAAAAACCTCAATTTTAAAAAAATTCCTAAAAAATCAATGGATGAACAGATCTGTTTCAAATTTGGTGTGGCTAAAGTGCTACATAAATCCTATCGTGGTGTAAAGTTTCATTTCTTCATCTTTAAAAATGACGGGTTTTTTTTAAAAAATTAAAACCTCAATTTTAAAAAAATCCTAAAAAAATCAATGGATGAACGGATCTGTTTCAAATTTGGTATAACTAAAGCCCTTTCTAAGAGCTACCATCATGCCGAGTTTCATGTCTTTATCTTAAAAAATGATGGAGTTATAAGCATTTTTGTTAATTCCCATTAGAGCTGCTCTTTGGAAAAATCCAGATTTCCCCTCCCCCTCCCGGATTTGTCATCAAAAAACCCCCGGACAAATCCGGGCAAATCTGGTCATATGGTCACCCTACTCAGCACATAGGCCCCAACCCTCTCAGTTCAAACCTTACCTTGTTGAATCAGAAAGGTGTGAGAGGTTCTATGAGCATTTGCTTGAATAAGGGTCTTCTGCATCAGAAGGCAAGATGGGCAGTCCTTGCCTTAGCATGTCAGGCTGAATGGTCACTTTCTGTGCAGCTCATCATGTACTGCTCTCAGGGGATGAATCTGATGCATAGTTCCCTGCTCACCTTATTCTGACTGAGCATTCATGTGCAAGGAACTCTGGTAAATGTGCTCTACTAGCAAACCTATCATTTTTAGTTTCTCTCAGTTTCTAATTTTTCCAACCCTATGTTTGGTTTGTCCTGAACTTTGAGAATTTTTCCAGCCTTAAGTTCTATTTCTCCCAAATTTAGAGGGTTTCATAAAGGTTGATATAAAACTTTGCATGCATTTTTGTGTGTATTCCTTCTAATACATGCATTTTTATATGCAATTTTTCCTAATATGTCTGTTTTTGCAGGCATTTTTCCTAATATAATTATTTCATTATTAGTACACTCATTTGGGGGTGCATTTTCCTCTATTGTACACATTTTGAACACATTGTTTGATTGGAGAACTCTACTGCAAATCTTGGAGAAGTGTGCATTTTGAAGGATAACTGAGTTTCGGTTCCGATATTGGTTCCATAGTGCAAAATTAGGTAAGTTCACATTAAAATGCAAATTAGACCAATTTCTCCCCTATCCCTGCCCTGCAAAACCAGCAGTTGGAGAAGGGCTTGTAGCCTTTCTATTCTAGTTTATCTGTTTACAGAATATACATACCCTTCTATATCTAATAAGATCCTCAAGCAGCAGACAAGAAAAAAGAATCAAAATAGAGGATTAATACATTTAAAAATAAATATGAGGGTTCACCTTTCTGTGTAACCTTATCATGCACTACTCCAAGGGGCTATTTCGCATCTGATACACAGTGCCTGACTGAACTTTCATGTGTAAGGAACCCTGGCATTAAAACCATGGCTGGTCAATCAGGGAAGACTTGTTGAAGTAAAAATGACTTTAACCAGCACTAAAATCGAAATGGCACCATTCAGAAGACACCTTAAACTATAGCTTTAACTATGGTGGTTAAGCCAGAAAGCCAGGCCAGGTTCAGAAGACACCTTAAACCACAGCTTTAACCATGTTTAATAAAGCAAAAAGGCTTATTTACCGTGGTTAAAGCCATGGTTTAAGGTGTCTTCTGAACACAGCCTGGCTTTCTGGCTTAACCACCATGGTTAAAGCCATGGTTTAAGGTGTCTTCTGAATGGGCCCAATGTTTTGTCATTCTAGATGATGATCCAGTTCAGCAAACAGCCTGAGCACATGATTTTGGAACAAAAAAGAGGATCAGGAATGAGACGTGGACAAGGGGGAGATGGCAAACAAACACTGAAAATAGCTGTAGCATTGTTCCAGGTTTCACAAAGATATCATAGTCTTGTCAGTATTATGTTAATAAAACAGCAACTGATGATTCAAAATGCATTTATGGAAGTTTAGCAACCATCTCACAAATATACATCTTGCCATATAGCAATTAATTTGCAAATGTATTTTCTTTAGTCAAATGGTACTTATGAGCATGTTCATTGTTATGACAAAGAAAATTATTCCATATAATGTTTAATTGAAATGATAGAAAGGGGAGAGAGAAGAGATTTTTAATAATAGCTAATCAAATCCAGTCATTTTAAAACCTAAAAAGTTTGGGTTATCTTATTGTTTGAGCTAATTGTTATTTTATATGGTGGAATTGGACCGTTTCTGCTTCTCACCATGTCACACAGTATGAGACTAAAATGACATTCAGTTATGTTAAAGGGGTATTAAATTTAAAACCAATGGAAGGAAACATTTCTTTATGTAGAATATAGCCATCTAAGCAATTATCATGGTTGGCATTAGAATAGGCCTGGGTAATTGTAACCACTAAGAACATTTGTAGCTATGTAATCAAAGCTAATAATATGGCCATGAAATGTAATGCTGCAGGGTATCTGTTGATTGCCCATAGAGGTCAGAAATTAATTTATGATCATTTGCTGCATGACACATGAATGTTTTCACTTTTTTTATCTCTCTTGAACCAAAGAGACTGGCCATCACTGGAAGCAGAATGCGATTTGAGGGCTATTACTGTATATTGATCAGAGCCTGATGCCAGTTTCCCAAATGAAGGGGTGAAGACGAATTATAATGTCACTGGCTGCCCACTGCCCTTTCAGCATGCCAGACATCTACACATTAGATACCATTGGGTCTACATGCAGGGTCTATGCATGCAGACCCAATGCAGGTAGGCTTCAATTCAGTAAGTGGTA
This sequence comes from Elgaria multicarinata webbii, assembly GCF_023053635.1. Taxonomy (NCBI): domain Eukaryota; kingdom Metazoa; phylum Chordata; class Lepidosauria; order Squamata; family Anguidae; genus Elgaria; species Elgaria multicarinata. The sequence goes on along the minus strand of NC_086177.1, from coordinate 42,041,483 downwards.
TATCACAACATTTGGTGTGTGCACATTGTGCAATTCCACTTTATTACACACATTAGGGTCTAGATGGGCAGGCCCCAATGCAGATGTGTAATGTTCAATATATGGACGTTGGGCAAACTGAGGAGTAGAACTGGAGGGACGGGTGGATCTATCGAGCTCTATCTCATTGAGGTTATTGTCTTTCCACCACCATAGAATCATAGAATAGTAGAGTTGGAAGGGGCCTAAAAGGCCATCGAGTCCAACCCCCTGCTCAATGCAGGCTCATTCAATCCTGGTTCTATGCATGTATTTGTTTTTTTGCAAGTAGAGAAGGAAGCATGGAATAAAGACACAGGCACCAGAGCTTGGGATAAACTAGGGCCTCTTTATTGAAACAATAAGGGAGATTCAACCCCTCCTTGTATCTGCATGTGATAGTGCGGGAATCTATGTGTCCTTACCTCAGGCAACTTGCCTGGCTTTATGGGAGAGCCACTCTCCAAATCCAGGAGTCGGGAAAACCTGGCCCCTTTCTTATGGGACATTTTGTAAGTGTGAGGAGACCACCCCACATCACCCCCGCTCAGTGGCACAAAACCTCCAAGTAGGCAGGAGGGTCTCCAAAGGCATACCATATCCTGACACAGGAGCCACATAGCCCCCTAGGAGCAGGTCCTCCGGATATGCCAATCACCAAAAGGTGCCAGAGTGCTCACCCTTCCTATTCTAATATAGCAAATTCCCACACATCCCTACCACAAATCAACCTAACTATCCACCCTCCTCAATATAACTTCCAGTATGGAGTAGGCAAAAACCTATCCACCACTGAGTGGGAGGAAAAATTCCTACTGAGCCCTCCCTCCAAAGGGAGCGACTGGCTACATCCCATACTAGATGAAGGGAGGGAGGGTGGGAGCCGGAGAGGAAAAGAGGGCGATGCTTGGCTGGGCTGGCCTCTATATGCTTTGCCATGCCCTTGCCTCATGTTGCACACATCTGCAAGACACGAGAAGTGCTTTATCCTTCTCCTCCCCACCCGCATCAGCCATTTTCCAACCCAAGCCGGCTGGGCTGGCACCAGGTTTTTTCCTGCACAAACATTCATGCACATTTTTCTCCACATTTTTAGGTGCCTTTTTCACTTGTTTGAACACATGCACATACCCATGGACAAAGGTATGTTTGTGTGCATTTTCAAAATTTACAGTTTCCTACAGTTTCCTTCCATAGTTGAACTTAAGTGACCCTTCAGTTCAATTTAATTACACCTTTGTACTCACAATTCACATGGTTAAAGAATGCAACAACATCAACTAATCTTATAAAATGTAATTGATGAAGACAAACTCAGCCAGCTAACTAGGATAGTCACACCTTAGTTAGCTGGCTGAGTCTATTTGCAGCATTTGCATTTTATACGATTGCCACTGACAAAGGAGCCCCCTGATGAAGGAGGCTCTGACTTGGAAACACATGGAGCTCACATAAAGAAATTTCCCGTTTGGACCTCTGACAACTTGTTCTCTTCATGCTTTCCTTACCAAAACTTCAGAAAATAAAACAATCAAATAAAACATTAGTAAAACATTAAAAAAAATTAAAAAACATAACAAGTATTTAAATAAACATTGCCATTTATTCCATTTTAATGAGCAGAATCGATGAGTGCTAAATATACCAGAAGATGATTATATGATTTTGCTGACTTACTAAGATAAAATGTGAATCTTTACTGTATACATCCTAAGTAAAATTGATTGTTTCCTTCCATTTGGGGGCTATGTTTAGCCATATTCACTGTACTGAATCTCTAAAATATAAAAATAAAGATAAAATAAGCCACACTCCATCCATAATATGGTTAAACATGCAATCTCTCATCTCAGAGACCTCTGAAACATCTACTTCTATGAAGAGGGTCTAGGGAATTCTCACCATTCGTAAAACTACAGTTTCATGGCGTCCCTGTAGAATCCTGGGATTTAAAGTAGCACAAGTGCTATGTTCTAAAACTGAATCTTTTACGTTAACATTTTTATGTTAACAGTGTATTAACTTTTAAGGGTAGCCCCAGCACATCTAAGCCAAGTTCATTTTGACAGTCCTTTCCTATAAAGAATACACAGAGTGTAATTGAATGCCACTGTCTTCCAATCCAAAACCATATTTAAAGGATGGTGAAGCCACTCTTATGCTTTGATTGCATTGTCGCTAAAACTCAATTAAGTTCAAGTTGATCTTCAGAATCCAAACTATGGGCATAAAAGGGTGTGTTAAATGAGCTTGCATTGAGTGCTAAATGATTCCTAGATTACACTAACACAGCAATCACAGCAAACAAAAAGAAAGTTAAATATGCTCTTGAGGCCCACAGATGGAATCCCAGGGGGCATAGGATTCTCTAGAAAAGACTCTCCTAGTTTTTAGTTTTTAATCAGAGCACCAGCCTCGGAGGGGCTTTCATGATGTTGGAGTCCCTAGCATGGCTCCTCCTACTCACTGAGGAGGCTTCTGTGGTGGCTTCCTCTATGTGGTTGGAACTCCAATCCCATAGAGAGGGAGAAATGGGAGTGTCAGGATTGTGTCAGTGGGCAGGGAGAGAGTGGCTGAGGATCCAAAGGATCCTAAACTCTCTAATCCCCCCCACCACATCCCTAGCAGAGAAGGGGAGTTAGATGCACTCTTGAGATGATGGAGAGACAAAAAAAAAATGCCTCCACAGTTACTCTCACCCTGCTTGAAAGAGCCTGGCAAGATTTAGGACAAGATGAAGATTGGAGCACTCTGTGGATAGGCCGTCCCACCTTTAGGATTGCTCAGTAAGGCCAACAATTTAAATAATGTCTGTAGAAAGTAATGGTGCCTAGCCTACCCAGTTCATGCATATCGTCTTGAAGAGTCACAGCAAATATATAGAATCATAGAGCTAACCTTTTGCTTCTGCATCCTCATCACATTAAATCCCATTACATCCTTGGTACAGCTTTCAGTTTTCCTGGGTCCAGACCTATTTGAAGTTGGAATTTTGCCCTCGCGAGTTACTCAAGGGTGTGTAGTTCTACAGCTCATTGGCTCATCATGTACTCAAGCAGGGTCTTAAATCTGTGCCAGTTACATTAGAATTGATTTTCCCATAAAGACAAGGGCTGTGGTATTCCACACACATAGGAGAGAGATGGGAGAGATTGTCTACATAAAGTGGGGATGTGCTGCCTCTGCAATACAATGTATTTACCTGCTAACCTGCTTCTCTCCACGGCTAGAAAGAAAATAACCACCTTGCTCAGATTTACCAGCTAAATCGTCTTAAGAATTTCACTTGTGATCAATCCGTTAACATTTTCCCCAAAAAACAAGTTGCCTTTAAAAGGAACCAAGATTATGAGGGTTTTCCCCAATACTATTATGATAATGATTATTTTTTTAAAAAAAAAAGGGGAGCTAACACACAATTAAGTCATTCACTTTTTTAGGGGATGATATGAGAAATTTATACTTCATAGTATATTAATAGATGTGCTGTGATACTAGCTGTCCTGGATACCCACAGCTCTCACTTTCCTGCCAACAGTGCATATTACTACAAGATCTGCCCTGGTGCTGCACTGCTAAAAATAATCTTGTAGGGAGGCTTAATAGATTGGAGGTTAAAGCACAAATACAAAATACAGTATAAAAAGCACAACCAGGATAAACCACGGAGCAAAATTGATATAAGATTAAAATACAGAGTTAAAACTCTTAAATTTAAATTTAAGTTAAAATTAAGTGTTAAAATACTGAGAGAATAAAAAGGTCTTCAGCTGGCGACGAAAGGAGTACAGTGTAGGTGCCAGGCTATTTTTTTTCAGCTTGAGGTGCCGTGGCCAAGGACGTGGAATATATGCTGGTGATACATTTACTAAGGGTGGGCAAATCTGTCGGTTTTTCTTTCTCCTGCATTCTCATGGGGATTTTTTTTTTCATTCCCTCTCGAATACGAAGAACTTGGTGAATTCAAGTCAATTCTGATCAAAAATGAACTGAAATGAAATTATCACCCATCTACACCAGCCAAATCCAACTGGTACAGCTATTCCCAGCCTGGAGAGGACCATGTTGTACCTACCTACCATATAGCGGTTAAAAATTAGGAGGTGATAACCCTAATTCAGCACTAAAATTGTTGAATTCACAGTCAGATTTTTATTTTTTTTAAAAAGTGAGTTCAGACAGTATTTTTCACCACACACATTATGAGCCTCAAGAGCTTAGTCACGTTGCAATAAACGTAAAGTGGTTGCATCTTACTCCAGATTCAAAGACTGAAGTTAATTCTCAAGTAATACCTACTCTTTTTCAACATTTCTCATATGCTGCTTTTCCTTAGGAATGCACCAACTAATGTTCAATATTAAAAATGACAATAATTATAAGAACAATGAAGCTTTTTTTAAAAAAAAACACCAAAATGGCATAAATATTCTTATCAACACTATATAAATGTCACACAATTCATATAAAATAGCAGCCACCCAAATGAAGTATCCAAAGCCTGTCAAAACAGGAATGTTTTTATGTCACCCAAAACTATTAAAAGTTACTAGGCCAGATAAGTCTTCACAGCAGGGGTGGGCAACTTGTGGGTAGCAGCTGACCTTTAAGAGCAACACACTCAAAGCCCTGGGCCTGGATGACACTTCTGTCCATTTTAATCTTTTCACATTCAATTTTTAATGTATTTCTTTTTAGTTCTTTTTGCCTCAACTATGGAGAACTTTGTGAATTTGGGTAAAAAAAATTATCAAAATGAGCTGAAATAAAATTCTCATCTATCCTAATATTTATTGAAGGCTCAACCCAGTCCATTGAGTGAACAGTGGCTGCCTGCAAAGGGATTGCACTGTAGCATGCACACAGGGACGATAATAATATGCTGATGATACGCAGATCTATCTCCCTGTGACAGCTGAATCAGGTGAGGCTGTTCAGGTCCTGGACTGGTGCCTAGACTCAGTAATGGGCTGGATGAGGGCCAATAAACTGAAATTGAATCCTGGCAAGATGGAAGCCCTGTGGGTGAGTGGTTCCCGAGTCCGGGAGATAGGCTCATTGCCTGTTCTGGAAGGGGTTGCACTCCCTCTGAAAGATCAGATTCGTCGTTTGGGGGTACTCTTAGATCCATCTCTGTCACTGGAGGTTCAAGTGGCCACGGCAGGTTGGAGTGCCTTTTACCAACTCCGGCTGGTTCGCCAGCTCCAGTATCTCCTTGACAGCGATAGCTTGGCCACAGTGGTACAGACATTGGCAACCTCAAGATTGGATGACTGCAATGCACTCTATGTGGGGCTGCCCTTAAAGCTGCTCCAGAAGCTGGAGCTAGTGCAGAATGCTGCAGCTCGGCTGTTGTCTGGAGCTGCCCCTTTCCAGCATGTAACTCCTCTGCTGAGGGAACTGCACTGGCTGCCTATTTGCTACTGGGCCAGGTTTAAGGTTCTTGTACTAGTGCACAAAGCCCTAAACAACTAGGGACCAGGATAGCTGAGAGAATGCCTTCTCCCCATCAACCTGCCCAGTCACTGAGGTCATCCAAGAGCATGCTCCTGGTGGTTCCACATAGACCTATCATCCGATTGGAGTCCACCAGGGGAAGAGCCTTCCGTGGGGTAACCCCCCTCCTATGGAATTCGCTGCCTCTGGAGGTCAGGCAGCTGCCAAAGTTGTTGTTCCAGGAAGTCTTCCCTTGGTGACTAGCCACGGTTCACAATGCATTTTTCTTCTTTTAAAAATCTGTTTTTAATATGTTTTTATTCTGTTTTTATTTTATTTTATCTTGACACTGCTCTGAAATTTTGAATGGGGAGCGGTACATAAATATGGAAAATATATAAATATGCGGACACTATACTAGTCCATTATGAAGAATAGCAGGTCTGTATTGACTCCCATCCTCACATCTAATCTACATCTTCTGCTTATATAATAAAGAATTCACTTCCAAGGGAGTTGCCCCACAGGACAAAAAGAAGGCTGCATTCACACACAGCAGCAGCTCATTCTCAAGTTCACTCACGGGTTGACATGTGAGAGGTCTGTATGCAGTAATGGGTGTGCTTTGTGTCATTTCTCAATGTGGTCTGTTATTTCCACACAGGAAGCTGCTGCCTACAGTAGATCTGAATGAGGAAACCTACAGATTCTGTTAACTGAATCAGGGCAATTTCCATCTTAGGTACCACTTCTGCATCCGAAGTCCAAGGAGCCCCAACCCAGCCAGATACATATTTTTTTTCAGAAGAAGGTTTTTTAGAGAACGGGAGCAGCTGATCTTTTATAATCTCCACCCTACTCAGCTCGAAATTGCAGTGGTTCTGCATTGTCTCCCCACTCACAACTTTTGTTTTTAACTGTGTATCATAAAATGGCATGGCTTAAGTGCCTGTGAAGGACTGCTTGTACCTTATGTCAATGTCCCCCTCCTAAAACACTTTCCCCCAGAGTCAGCATCTGATGTGTGAACCTTTTTTCAGCCTTGACACACAAGATATATCAGAGACAGTTTGATGTATATGCAATAAAAAAGAGTAGCAACATGGTTGGAAAACAGTGAAATTTACTGTTGTGAAAATGATGGCATTTTGATCCCATGCAAGCCTCTGGCCCCGGCCCCTATCATCCCATATAGCAGCAAAAAATTGCAATATAAAGTTTATTGAGCCTCCAGGAAGTAGTGGCCAATTCTAGGCTCAACCCACTTTGGGTAGGTTTGCAATGGTGTGCTAACATGTAAACTGCATTCCTGGAAAAGCACTCCTGTGACAGCTGCACCATCAGGAAAAATGCAGTTTGGGTTATTTGGACCCAATTCCTGACACTCCAAATGGGTTGTATCTGCCACACAAAAACAAACTATGTCCTGTGAAGGTATGTGTGTGTGTGGGGGGGGGTATTTTAAAAGAGCATATTTCTAACTCTTGTAGTTGTGGAGAAACAATGGAGACAGTAGAGCTAACCCTTCCTCGATTAACTTCTAAGGATGCCATCCTATACACATGGCAGGAAACACCATTGAACCCAATGAGATTTACTTCCCAATAAATATGCACAGGATCATGTTGTGAGGCTGGAGCTACTACTGGTGATACCAATGCTGATACTACTACTACGGCTACTACTACAGTATTTAATGCCAACTTAGCACAAGCATATGCTACCTGCTATACAGAACAAAACAGGGAAACATACCCTAATCAAAGCATATAAAAAGCCATATTAGACACAACTCATGCAGTCCTTCAAGAAGAACTGGTTAGATGATGTAAAACAGCCAGGCACTTTAATTTTAATTATGAGGCAACCACAGGCATTTTTGCTATGGAAGCATATAGTTGTGACTATTTTTGTGTACCATCCTAACTTGTCACCCATCCCCAGCTCCATCCTGTGGAGTTGGAATAATGGTCCTCACCCTCACGCAATGGGTGAGGGTGAGGAATGGCTATTGGCATGTATGTCAAGCAAAACTGTCAGTGACAAATAGAAACAGTAACAATATTATATTTCATCTCTTGATCATCGTCATTATTTTTATTGTGTGTTGTTGTTGTTGTTTTATCACATAATGTACTCAGAGAACATTTGGTTATTGGGCAAACTAAAAATAAAACAAACAAACAGAAGCAGGTAGCATATGCTTGTGCTAAGTTGGCATTAAGTAATGTAGCAGCAGCAGCAGCAGTATTAGATAATACTGCTGTAGTAGTAGATAATAGCCAGGTCCAACCTTACAGCATGATCCTGTGCATATCTATTGGGAAGTAAATCTCCCTGGGTTCAGTGGTGCTTACTCCCTTGTGCTTAGAATTGCATCCTTAGACTTTTTATTATCTGAAGTTAAAAGTCAAAGGGACACCCACCACAGTGATTGGTGTAAGAAAACTGCACCACCCTGAGCTGCTTGGCCTTGCTTCACATGGTAATGACTATTTTATTCGAATGTTACTACAATTATATCCTGCCAGCTCACTTGGGGCCTTGCTAGACCTACCAGATAATCCGTCTGGGGGGAGGGGCGACGGCACGATACAGCTAGAGCGCCGTCGCCCCTAGCTAGACGTCAACACGCGACGGGGCAAGGGAGAGCCTCGTCGCATGCTCCGGTTTTTCTTCCCTTAAAGGGCCATGTGCTCAGGAGTGCACCGCCAAAAAACGTAGGGTTTTTTTAAAAAATAAAGGGTTCCCCGCTCCCCCTGCCCATCCCCCATCCCTGCTCCCCCTGCCCTATGTCCCCCCCGTTCGCCAGGCCCGTCCCCGTTCCCGATGCCCATCGCCGCTCGCCAGGCCCTGTCCCCATCCTACTCCCCCCTGTCCCCGATGCCTGTCGGCGCTCCCCAGGCCCTGTCCCTGTCCCCAATGCCCGTCCCCGTTCTTCTCCCCCCCTCTCTCTCCTGCCGGGTCCGGTCTTTCCCCCAGCCTCCATCTCCCCTCCCCCGTGGTCCCCCCCCCGGCCCGATGGGCACAGCGCTCCTATGAGCGCTGCACCCAGTCCGTGGCTTCTCCCGGCTAGTCGTGAGTAAGTGAGCAGCTGGGAAAAGCCACGGACCTTGCTAGACTTTCCACAGCCCCGGCCATAAGTGAATCCACTTATCATGGTTCAAGCGAGGACTTAGCCCGGCCTAACCCTGGAATCCCCTGTGCGTCATCTGGATGCACAGGAAGGAGACCGGGCCTCACACCGGGCTAACGCCTCATCTAGCAATGGCCTTGGTTCTTCCACCCCCACCCCACTAGTCTATTTCAGCCTCATTAAAGGCCTGTGAGGTATGTTAAGCTAAGAGATAATAGTGACTTGTCCACGATCACCCAATGAGCTTCACGGTTGAGTGGAGATTTAATGCTGGGTTTCTTTGGCCCTAGTCTGAGGGGAAAGTACATGGAAAAATCTGGAGTCACTTCTGAGATAGGGATGGGAAAGAGATTTGGTCAGTTCATATTTTAATGTGAAGTTACCTAATTTTACACTTTCAAACCAATCTGTGAACGGAAATACAGTTATTCTTTGAAATTCACACTTCACCCAAATTTAGTAATAGAGTTCTCCATTCAAAAAAATACACATACAAATGTGTATGTTAGTGAAAATAACATTTAACAATGCACTATATTGGGGAAAGAGTGCAAAATTTCATCCAAAATGCATATATTAGGAGAAATGTGTACAAGCAAATGTGTATAAATTTTTATGCAAACTTTAAAAAAAATATCTCCAAGTTCAGGATGAACAGAACCTAAGACTGGCCAAATGTTCAAACTTTGGAATGAACTGCACCTAAGATTGGAATCTTGAGAAATGATAGAGACCAAAATTGGCAGATAGGTCCATAACTAAACTACTCACCTGATCACCAACCTGATTTTTATTGTGAATTCCTATGTTGCCTAGATCATGTGGCTGCTTCCGAATAAACATTTTCCAACTGGACCACTTAATTGTATGATAAGTCTCCTTCCCCTTCCCCTTAAACATACCTATGGTGAAGCAGTAACAAAAGAATCTGCAGCTCCTATGTTCCTACACAGTGCCTGATATTGATTTCTCTTTTACTTCCGTTCAAAGGGAAGAAATTGAGCTCCAAAATAAGGAAAAGTGAGAGATGGTGTTTAATATTTTAAAGGAAGAGCCATTGGATATATTTCCGAAACCACGTCTGGTGGTTACTCTACAGCAAATTCGCTCATTTGGACTTTCAATTCTTCTCCTTTTTCTTTAATTTTCCTTCTTTTTTCTTAGACAACATTAAAAGAACCCCTTAACCAAACAGGCATAAACACATAAGTGGCAGGACTTTCTTTTTAAAAAGACTGTGGTTTCTAGTTCACCTAACAAAGACATATCTGTCTGCTTCAATGATTCCTTACTGAATATGAATGAGAAGCCTTTTAATGAGGTGCAGTAATTAAGCCCTAGCTGCCCCCCACTCCCACCCCCTGTCAGCAGCTTCTCAGGCAAACAGCCATTGAATCGGATGATTGACAAACCAGACAGTGGACATGTACTGTAGCTGATGAAGAACAAAGAGCAGTGGGGCCACGGCACTGCATTTCAGACCGACCAAAGAGCCCCAATCCTGCAAGTCCTCAAGTCTCACCCTGACTAGTCCGTGGCCCGCCAGCCTTGTATCAGGTCCTCTACCTGTGCCACAAAAGATTTGGTTTCATGTTTGTTTAGGCTGACTGACTTAGGGCTGATACACAGCCACATTCATGTACAACTTGCGATATGTCATCACTCGACAATTTGTTCTAGGGACATAAGAATTGCCCTGGTGGATCAGACCAAAAGTCTTTCTAGTCCAGCATCCTGCTTCCACGGTGGCCAACCTCTTGAGAATCCCACAAGCAGGATATGAAAGCAAAAAGTATTTCCTGTTGTGGCTCCTCAGCAGCTGGTGTTCAGTGACATGCTGCCTTTGAATGGGGAGATTTGTTCCACAGAGCCATCCTGACTAGCCATCCTGACTAGTAGCCCTACTCCTTCCATGAATTTGTCTCTTCTGCTTTGAAAGCCATCTAATCTAGAACCTATCTCCATATACTTGTGGCAACAAATTCCATAAATTAATTGTGCTTTGGGTGAAGAAACATTTCCCTCTTTTCTTTTACCTCCAGAATGTAGTGCCTATCAATTTCAGTCTATTAATCAATTTATGTAAGTATGCTCCAAGCAGGATGGAAAAAAAATACATTCCTATCCACATTCCTATCCCCGCCTCAATCCGGAGGGAGAGGTGGGTTACAAATACTTATTATTATTATTATTATTATTATTATTATTATTATTATTATTCCTCCTTCTTCCTCTTGTCTTTATTTTGTTAAACTTATCTCAAAATAAAATAAAATTTCCTGAGAAAAATAAAATAAAAGGCACAACAATTTCACAGCAGGTACGTAATAAAAATGTATCAATATCAAAACAATTTGTTGATCATTCTATTACAAGCAAAAATAAAGTGAACCCCTTGTTAGTTAGCAGCAGTAGAGTGTGGCTTTTCAAAGAGCTTCAGAGGGAGCCAGGGTCAGTTGTCAATCCCAGGTGTCAATACGAACAGAGTGAAACACCCTCTAGCCTAGATGGTAAGCAGCAGACAGCAGAACTCTCTCCTCTGGTGATGGTACAGAAAGCAGTAGCAGAACAAGTCCTATTGATGCACTGAAGAGAAAGCTGGACCAAATCCCAGGTATTGGTATGAACAGGGTGGCCATGATGGTAAACAGCAGATAGCAGAGCTCTCTTCTCTGGTGATGGTGGAAAAAACAGCAGCACAGCAGCAGGAAAGTGGAGTCACTTCCAGAGTGTTGGTAAGATCAGAGTGAAGCACCCCCTGGCCCAGATGGTATGCAGTGGGTAGAAATACTCTCTTCCTGGGTAGGTCCAATGGTAGTGGGTTCTTTCAATTTCAATTGATCGTTCACAGTCAAAGCTCTCTTTCCTGGTGATGCTGAAAAAAAGACCCCACTTGGTGATACGAACTGCATCCATTGAAAGCTAGAGTTGACTTAAGGAGAGGTGAAGTGAGAGCTCTTTTCTTCTGGTATATTTCATAGATCAAGTCATTATTTGATATTACAGGCATCGAGTGGGGAACATGTTAGTGTGAATCCGTACTTGTATAAGGAGGTTTTACAAAGGTTGGGCATTCAGTCATGCTGAAACTGGACCAGTCCTCATTCTGATGATTGCGGCTAGCCCAATAAACACCTCCGGATTTGCCAGAATTAGTGTGGTTGACATGATCCAAAAAGCATCTTGAAATCCCCCATATTTCTTGGGGCCTCTCCTTCTCCCTTCCAGTTTAGAAAGAGGGTTCACATTTACAGTAAGGGCTTCTAGTTTAGAACAGCCTTCGACCTGCTTCAGAATCAGAGTTTACTGCAGTGGTGTGTTTGCCACTGGAAAGCAAGCCATGTACATTTCTCTTTATGGTTCCTTGCTTGGTGTCACCCACATGGTTCTGGATGATCCTACTAACTATGTGTAGAACCACCCTTTTTATTTTTAGTGGTGGGGTGTGACCTGCCACTGCCAGAGTTGGCATTGCCAATTGATATAAACAAATCATCTGACCAGCTCTTGTGCCATGTTGGCTTGAGCTAAAGAAATCAGCAGGAGAAGCTATAGATATCTTCACCTGCTAACTCCTAGTAATCCATTCCTTTGTTAAAAGCATAGATATAGGAGCCAGAGCGAAATTAGTTAAACCTAGCCAGAGCCAAAATCAGCCCAACTCACATGGACTCCACTTGACAGCAGCTAACTATGGGGAGAGGGTCGCCTATGGCAGCCACGTCAATGGAGTAATGGCTGAAGGGGGCTTCAGACAACTGAAGGGTGTTTAGTACATTCCCCAGCTCCTCACTCATATTTTGGCTTCCTAAAACTGGTTCCTTCTCTTTAGGCACTCATATGTTGTGTTGGGCTAGGTCTCATAACCTCCTTTCATTATTAAAAGTCTTCAGCCTTAGCATAGGGTTCGCAACCAAACGTTTGCCAAATACATTTTCATCCATTGCTAGCTTTTTAAAAACTCTCACAGAAATGTAAACAGGGCTCTTTATCTCCAGCTGTTGGAAGCAGATCCAAGAGTTGCCTAAACACATTACAAAATGAATCCCTTTTGAAGGTTTGAGAATGATTGGGCTATAGCTGGAATTGTACACCTTTCAGTGCATTGTCCCATTAAACAATACCTAGCTCATCTGCCTCCAGGAGTGTCTAAAGCAGGGGTCCCCAACACCCTGCCTGAAGACCGGTCCCGGTCCGTGGCTTGTTAGAAACTGGGCCGCACAGGTGAGCTGCTTTCATCCACCCACACCCACACCCACCCTAGCGTACCTGGGCACGGGGCGCAATCTCGCCTGCCCAGCCAAAGCGAAGTTAGGATGCTGGGGTGGGGGTGGGCGGCTTCGGAACAGCGCACCCAGCCGGAAGCCCCTCTGGGAGAGCGACTTCTGGGCGTGCCGTTCCAAAGCCACCCGTCCATGCCAGCGTCCTGGCTTCGCTTCGGCTGAGCGCCCACCCAGCTGAAGCAAAGCCATGCACACATGCCCCCACTCCAGCATCTCTCAGAGCCGCTGTGGGAGAGCGGCTTCCGGGTGCAGCGGCGGGGGTGGGGAGGCTGCCGCACCTCCACTCCTCCCTCTCAGGGACCAGGCGGGCGTGACCCTGGCCACCGCCGCTTGCAGGCAGGAGCGGGCCTTGCGCGTGGATGGGCTGGAGGCACACGGCGCCGTCGGCACTCCAAACGTGGAGCAGGTTGCAGTTGGGCTGATGCTTGGTGGGAGGAGGAGGGAGGGAGGGTGGCTGCTGGCAAGGAAAGGGGCGGCCCACCCCTTGGTGCCTCCCTAACCCCTCAACCACCACCACCCTGGTCCATGGAAAAATGGTCTTCCATGAAACCGGTCTCTGGTGCCAAAAAGGTTGGGGACCACTGGTCTAAACTAAGCCATAGCTGGATGATCACAAAAAACAAAGGCTTCACCTTGTTCTGCTCCATGGAAACACTTCCCCTAGGATTATTCATTGGCCAGGTTTTTGAAGACACATCTTCACTTTAATTGACTGGGGCCATATGGACTGCTTTCACAAGATAGCCTTTTGATTTCTAAGCTAAGATGTCAACATCTTGTTTCTGGATGCTAGCAGTCATTACAAAATGTTGACATTGTGTACTTCCCAAAATATTTAACAGGTAAGAACATAAGAGCCATGCTGGATCATACCAAAGGTCCATCTAGTCCAGCACTCCATTCACACAGTGGCCAGCAGGAACCCACAGCAGGACACCAGGATACTCCATTTATAATAAACTCTGTAAACTTCCTTGGTAGCATGCTATAGTAGAAGATAAACTTCACTGCTAAAGATGGATGGATCCATCCATTTTGGTTTCTCTCAGTTTCTTATTATTCCAAACTTACATTTGATTTGTTATAAACTTTGTGAGGTTTTTTTTTTCAATCTTACATTCAGTTCATTCCAAATTTTAAAGATTTTTTTTAAAGTTTGCATGAAAATTTGTACACATTTTGGTGTGCATTTCTCCTAATACGTGCATTTTGATTGTCATTTTCTCTAACACACATTTTTGTGTGCATTTTTTGATAGGTGAACTCTATTGCAAAATTCAGAGAAGTGTGAATTTCAAAGAATGAGTAAGATCTGCCTTGCCAAAGACATTTTGGATTGCTAACTTCAAAATATCTATATTCTGGGAGCAAAAACTCCTGCCATTTGAAAGTACAAAGAGACAATTAAATAGCAGAAACATATGGCCTCTGAATAGAAAAAATATCTTTTATGTGTTGAGGGGAAGTAGAAGTTTTTAGTATATGCTAACAAATAGTAGCTTCTTTCTGGCACCATTTCAAATTTCTAATGGTTACAAGTCAGGAGAGCTGAGCCAGCAGGATCCAATCACTTATTTCAGGGTTTATTCTGTGAAATTCCTTGGGATTCAGTTGGGAAAGAAAAGTAGGTGGGATACAAATTGAATGAATGAATGAATGAATGAATGATCATAATCAATGGCACCTGTGAGACCCAATGCCCAGATAGAATAAGCAGAGCCATGCCAATCTAATCGATAATATCTATTGTGTGAAATCCATCATGTTATGAGTGGAAGACAGCTCAGGTATGCAACAGGTATTTTCCTTCCTCTCCTCCTCCCTACAGCCCTCTGTACCACCACCACCACTTGACAGCCTCTCTAGAAGAATGGGAGAGAGCTTTTGAACATTGTGAGCCGTGTTATAGAGGGCTGTAGGAGGAGGAAGAATCACCCAAAATATGGCAGACTGTTCACAAAAAGTTCCCAATTTTGTCCATTTCTCCGCCCACTGTGGCCCTATAAGACACAGCCCAAAAGGTTTAATAGATTGTACACACACACACACACACACACACACACACACACACACCTGGAAAGGTTTTGCAGGGTGTGTGGGGATTTGCAGGGGGCTAGAGGGGAAGGTAAAGAACCACTGTGAAAGCTTGCCTTCCACTCACACTGCATTGGATTACACCCATTGTTATGACACCTAAATTGAACCTCTGTGGTCAATACAGGACAAGCAATAGGGGAAAGCCATCACTTTCATGGTCTCCTTGTAAACTTCATGGGGAAACTGACTGACTATTCTAGGAAATAGAACGCTAAATCCAGCAAGGCCGTCTGCCTCACATTCTTAATAAGTTGACAGTTTAAACTCTAGAAAACACCACAGAACACACACATTTAGAATACATGAGAAACTGACACATATAATGACAAAAGAGACAGACCTTGTGAAGCACATGCATTTCCAGAAGGACATGAAGAGTGTCAGCGCGAAGTCTCTCTCATGATTGTGTCAGGTTTTGTAACAGTGACAGAACTGTCGTATCGCGAACGAAACAAAGGTGTGCGACGGGTGTTTTTCATGCTTCTTGAAGCAGCATTATAGCAAATCATGCAAGCTCCAAGACAATCAGTCACATCCAGAGGACATAATTCTATGCCCACTGCAATGAGTAAGCTGGAGCTGAGATCCATATTAGAGAAAGCAAAACATAATTACTGTAATACAGTAC
Organism: Elgaria multicarinata webbii; assembly: GCF_023053635.1. Lineage (NCBI taxonomy): Eukaryota > Metazoa > Chordata > Lepidosauria > Squamata > Anguidae > Elgaria > Elgaria multicarinata. The sequence goes on along the minus strand of NC_086177.1, from coordinate 42,025,885 downwards.
TATCTCCAAACCCAAGAACAGAGAAGCGTCATCCACCACAAGACATCTTCCCCAACCCAGTGTCCTCCAGATATTTTAGATTACAATTCCCAGGATTCCTGACCATTGGCTATGCTGGCTGGGACTGATGGGAGTTGTAGTCTAAAACATCTAGAGGATACCAAGATGGGAAAGGCTGCACTACAGAGTGCAACTACAAAGCAATGTGGGTGTGTATTCATGGATGTATAAGACCCCTCTTATCACAACAACTGTTGCTTTTTCTCTAACAGAGCTTCTGCACATTTAACAGGAAGAAACTCATTATCTTGAAGCTTTCTCATCATTAGACATCCGTGCTGAGAAACACTGCTCTTGTTTTTATTTTTGCCTATTGTGCTGCTATTAAAGGTATGCTGCATCTAGCAGAAAAGGTTGGCCATCCTACAGCTCTATTTTATGCATATTTACTCAAAAGTAAGCGGCTTTTAATAGAGGATGTTAACAGGCCGTTAATCTGCTGTATCTACATTCACTTTTGTTGCAGAATTAAGATCTGAGCAGTACATGCAGAATGTTTCCTTTCTTGCTTTGCCACTACATAACCTGCAGGTGGCACTGTGGTATAGCAGAATAGTGCAAAGGCACAAGAGGAAATTGCACTTTTTTTCACTTTCATAGTTAAATGCCATCTTTCCCCTGCTCATGAAAAACTCACCAAAAATGCTAGTTAGACACAGAAGTGATACTGGAGAGTCATTATGTAAACAACCATGAGTACGGAATAATGAGTGCACAATAAATGGCTCATGTATTAAAGACCTAAGTCTCACTGATTTCAATGGGCTTCTATCCAATGCTGCATATTTTTGTGGCCCTATTTTTGGAGAGAGAGTGAATGTCAATATGCTCTGAAATGGAGTCTTCCCTTTTGTTTCAAAGAAGTATGATATCCTATCCACTTACATACATTAGAGACCTGGAGCCCAGAGGCCATTTTACACTCACACAGTGGTATGGAAGCTGCTTCCCCACAGTGTGATACAGTGCATTCTGGGAATGAAAATATGAAAGGACTATGGGGACAAGACTCATCACCCTTCTCCTATACAAATCACATTCACATGGAAGGAAAAAGTGGTGTTAGCAAGTATGAATTTGAGCCAAAGATTTGACAGATGTTGATTGTTTTATTTTTAAAAAATCTATATGTGAAACCATAAATTCTTTCCATCCATCTTGCCAACAACACTGCAAAAGCCTTGTGGAAGGTGTGTGTGAAACACATATAGCCAACCGGGGCTGTTCAGTTGTGTCCTGATAATTAGCAAGGCTGTGTAACAAGTGCAAGATTTGGTTCAGATCCTGATTTGGAAATTCAGTGAACAGCCCAATTTGGGGACTACCTTCTTAAAACTTGGGTTCTAATCCAAATCTCAATTCAGAAATCCTAATGCCTCCCTTAAAAAAAAAAAAAAAAAAAAGTCACTATCCCTTGCAATTATTTCTTCTTCCTTTTCCCCTTTTGAGAAGCAGAGATAAATCCCAACAGCACAATTAAAACCCAAGCTAAATATGACTTTGTTGGCTTTAGCGCTGGATTACAATGTGTGCATAATGACCCAGTTCTAGTAATATCTGATTTAGTAAGAAAACTGGAGTCTGACATATGTTCACCAATAAGATCTCAGAAATGCTTCTTCCTGATAATTTTCCAACCAACTGCTACCAAGGATACTGATTTGTATTGTTTTTAGAACACCATCCTCATTAGGGTGGTTCGCTTTATTACATTGAGTCCAACAGCAAGCAGGCCGAGAAGTCACTGATTGCCCTTTGTGTCTGGTACAAATAGATGGGGCTAGCTAACAAAGCAAGAACACCAGTTCTACTACATAAGAGGAAGATAACTTGCTCTTCTTCAATGGAGAAATGCTCCTATAGGGTCAATCAGCATGGAGACAATCACACTGAATCAAGTTCATGTTTAGAGGTTGCCTCCTCTCTGGGTGCTTCCCTACCAGGTGTTTACTCTGGAATTGCTACTCTTTGTCCATTCACTTTTATGGGACATCCACATATTGCTGTAATAAAATCATTGTTCTCCAGCCTTTTTATTGTGATTCTGTTTCTTTTGTGAGGTCACAAAATCCATCTTTTTGAACAATGGTGCCGTCTCCACCAGTATAGATCACCTTAGTGCTACTCCTCCATCTTTTCAAAGAAGTGTGGGTTTTAAATGTGCAGTGGATAATTGATCCCTAATATTGTCGCATCTCTTCACTTCGGCACACTTGACCTGTCACCTTTCCAGTCAGCCCCATTTTAGCAGTGTGTGGTATGCTTTTTTAATTTGTATTTTCCATTTGTGGGGAAAACATGTTTTCATCTGGGTGGTGTTTGTTTGTTTGTTTAGAAATGAAAATGTTTGCATGACAACACTTCAATAAAAAGTGTTTTAGCACTTTTAATTTGATCAAAAAATAAACTTTGCTAAAGTGGCATGCTTAGTGCATTGTTATTTCTCCACCAACATGGGTATATTACGTCCACCAGCCTAGATGGAACATAGCAAAATACCACACACAAAAGGCACTAAAACTACCCATGTGTGGAAAATCAGTTATAATTCCACATGATGGAAAAGAGCAATGACTGAGTAGTGGTAAAGACATACAGTCTGGAAACACCTTCCATGTGCTTTGAATCAATCACAATGGACATCTCCATCTTTTGATTTAGCTATTGATTACAGTAGGCCCTTTTAGTGCTGTGCCAAAATCTGTCCTCTAATTTCCCAAAACTTTCTTCCGCCTTGAAAGAGGCTTCTGCTTTTCTGCCTTATTCTCAGGGTGCTTTAGAATTCCTTTTGAAATTCTTTTGATGGTGTTTTGAGCTTACCTTCACCTTGTATGTGTTTTTCTTTCTATTACACAGCCCTTCACCACTCTGCAGCCAGCCTACTTACCCGTGCTTGTTCATCTGAAAAAACCCTGGATGTGGGAAGAGACGCCACATCCCCTGGGCTTTAACTGAAATGCAGCAAGCCAGAGAGAATGCTGGTCATCGGAGAGATGATTGTGCAATGAAGACAGAACACTCTTACACACTCCTTGACCACCTCATAAGTAAGGTTAGCACAAGAAATTTGAAATCCCACTCATGGGAAATTAATTGCATTTTTATTCTCCTTCAAGCATTTTTAGGAAAGCTTTTTCCCCTCTATCAAATTTAATGTGGTTGGTCAATAATGTGGGAGACATTTTCAACATAAGAGTAAGCCCTTTAAAATATTTCCAGCCAGATCTTCATAACATCCTGCAACAATACCAGTTGTTCTGTGTAGTAGCAATGCATGCAAATCCTGACTTATGTAGTTGATGTCTTTGCAAGGGTAAGATGAAGGGTCAATTTGGCAAAATGGGAAATGTAAGGAGGCAAAGACAAATCTACACCATGTATAAGATGACAATGCACCGCACAGAACACAATCGCAGTAAGCAAGCGATAAATTACGTGCCATGACCCAAAAGCCACCCAAATGATCCTTACTGCACTTTACAGTGTCTAAAACAGTGACACTACACACTGAGTGGTAATTTCATTTAGTATTTTTGGGATGGGAAGAAGATACCCTGGCACGAGAGTGCTGAACATTGTATTGCACAACCAGTCTGAAAGTGTGGATGACATCTCCCCAATTCGGTGAGTGACCATGTGTTCATTATTTGATATCTGTGCCATATGATAGTATCTGAAGAGTTTATAGTCTAGATATATCACAACAAGTAGATATAAAAAAATCCCAGATGGGGAAAGCACAAGGTAACGGCATGATTACCATAGAAAACATCTGTCACAACACACCAGCTGCCCAGCTATATTCAAAGGTTTTTCAGGCACCACAACAGAGGTGAATTTTAAGAAAGGGTTTGAAAGCAAATAATTCTGCCTTTGCAGGTTGTAAAGAAGCTCATCTTATGCCACAGTAACTGCATCTTTTAGGGGATAATCCCCCCTCCACCTTGTAGTTTCTCTTTAATCCCACATGGCATATTTGAAGTTCCTTGTTCTCTGCATGTTTTTTTTTCCTATCAATTGAGTGTGAATGGTCAAAAATGTAGAACAAATTTTCAGCATAGCACTAGGTCTTTTAGAATATCTCCAGCCAGATATTTATTTTTATTTACTTTTATTTCTTACATTTCTATACAGCCCGATATAGGCAAAGCTCTTTGGACAGTTCACAACAATTACTGCTGTAAAATACAACAGAATAAAACATAATATAAAACTTTTACCAGTTTAAAACGTTGTTACAAAACCAGCAAGTGTAAAGATTTTAAAATGCAATAAGTTTTTTTTAAAAAGCAGAAATCGAAACACTACAATGCCTTGAAAAATAAGAAGGTCTTCACCTGGCAATGAAAAGACCACAACTTCAGCAACAGACAAGCATCCCTCGGGAGCTCATTCCACAACCAGGGTGCCACGACAGAAAAGGCCCTCTCTTTAGAAGCCACCTGCTTCATTTGGTGGGGCCACCTGGAGAAGGGCTTCTGAGGATGATCTTAGGGTCCGGGCAGAGATGTATGATCTGATTTCAAACATATGAATCAATGTAAAAAATTTAAAAGGACCATTTATCTGATGACATTCGTGAAATTATCCTATATTCACAGTAGCATAAATGGGAGCTAAATTTGCTTCCTATGTCTTGCTCAACTTATTTGATTGGATCCAGACTTTATCACACTTACAGTAGACTAATTGAAATCAATGGGACTTAAGTTGATTTCAACTGATTTCAATGAGTCTACCAAAGCATGACACAGGCTGTAGCTAGACCTAAGGTTTATCCCAGGATCATTCCGGGTTCGTTCCTGCCTGAGCGCTGGATGCCCTGTGTGGCACTTAGATGAACAGGTTTGACCCCAAGACAATCCTGGGATAAACCTTAGGTTTAGCTAAGGCCTAAGTCTTGATCCAATCAAGTGTATTTTCAGCTGGAAACACAATAGCACAAGGAACGACAGTTCAAGCCCACCTCCCCTGACAGAGAGCCTCTGTCGTCAGAGGCTCCAACCATTCCAAAGCCCTGCCGGAGAGAACTTGGAAAGTGGTGGGGAAGAGTGGCATTGCCAAATCCCTTACAACCAAAGGGAGGGAATTGGTCTATGCCTGCTCCAGAGCTGGCATATATCAGTAATTGGGTCAGGTGAGAAGAACTGTGGATCTTGCAAATTCACAGCGCCCCACCACCTCCAAGCCTCTTTTAGCCCCACACTGACATTGGAGCTCCAACGTCAGAAAAGAATCACTGCTGCTGTTTCTGCGATGGCTCCCCTCCGAGGGTGGAGGTCTCTTTCCACCCTCCTAGGCAGAGATCTGATGAATCTGGTGGCCCCTGAATCACCCTGCCAAGCAGCATAGGTTTGCAGCTTCATGTATGCGCTCCTTTGAATGCGCAGTTCTGTTTCCACCATTAAAAAGAAGGGGATAGTACAGGCATGTTAAAGCTGTACATTTGCATGTAAGCCTATGCGGCAGGGTCTTGCTATTTACTGTTTTACTCTGTACAGCACCATGTACATTGATGGTGCTATATAAATAATAATAATAATAATAATAATAATAATAATAAATAATAATAATAATAATAATCACATGCGGAGCTCTAAATTGGAGGGACAAAGTGTGGAAGGCTTAAAATGTCTTCAGACCTATGAACTGGATGTGGCATTGACAGCTTACGAGTTTGCTCCCCTGAAAGGTAACATGCAAACAAGGACAACTTTGAAATATGCTGGAATGTTTATGGAACTCTCCTAGACTTCCTAAACTGGGATCTAGCTCATTACTACTAGCTTCATCCCACGTACCTGTTTCCCTCGAATTATCCCCTACAGCGCTAAGCTGTCGCCATTGTTGTTATTGTTGCTACCGGGCTACGTATGCAAGATCCTTTGCATACCAGGAAATGGGTTTAAGGGGGAAATGTAAAAAAAAATATAAAAAATCAACGGATGACCCAATCCGATCCATATTTGGTATGCTTAAAGCTCTCCTGAATATCTATTACTCTGACAATTTTGATGTCTTTATCTTTAAAGCTTACGCAGATGTAAGCATTTGTTTACTTCATATCAAATCCTTCTCCTGCGCCCCAGTGGCCGCTCGGATGATACGCTCGAAAACTAGTATCAAAATATGGTGAGTCTTTTGCTTTTATAGCACAATTAAAGCAGGATGCATGGGAGCACTTCACAATAAAAGCAAATTGTAAGCTGGAAAACTTCGGAGTCCTTTGCATGCAATTCACAGTGATTGCGCAGTATAACACTGGTGTGATAAAGCTCATCTGAGCTATGTTGTGATGCTACCCATTGACAGCAAATGATGGCTACTAAGAATTTTTTATTTTACAACTAGACGGAGTGACTCACTTAGGCAGAATCAGGACTTTGAGACCTGAGAGTGACTTCAGTGCTGCTATCTGGCATTAGCTACAAGTGGCTTTTCTTTTCCCATTCCTTTGCGGCTTCCTGTTGCAAATTTCTTGCGGTGAATCCTTTGCAATGAGAAAGTTGATGATCAACCTTCTGTAGTACAGTGGTAGCTTTGCCTTTCTTTTGTCTTCTGTTGGAAAAGTGTAACAAAATGTTGCTCAATTCCCCCCCTTTTTTTTTTTTTTTTTTGCACTTTCTAAAATATTTTCCTTTCTTTTCCTCGCACTTCTTGTTACTTCGTTATTTACAGTTCTTAGTTAATGCAACATGTCTGCTCTGGTTTTCTTGGTGCAAGTGCCTGCGTAAAGTGGCAACAAACTTTCCAGAGGACAAACAATATGCATTGTTCACCTTCTGCATCACTTCTTTAGTTGTGATAGGTGATTCTTATACTTTTAATTGCTGTTATGATAGGTAATTATTAGAATTCCTATCATAACAACACTTTAAAAAACACTTAAAATAACATGCACTTTACATGTTACATATCCACTGTTTCTGATACAAGTACATCTGAATGCCAATGTAAATTCAGACTACGTCTATTTACTTTTTTTTCCATGAGGCTTTGCAATCTTGTTTATGAAATGGGCCACATAAAACAGGTTGCTGATGTATATGGCAGAAAATATGGCAGAAGATCAGCTTTACCTAGAAAAGAGGCCCAAGTTTCTTAAAAAGTAATTCAGAAGTTAATAAATCACATCTCCATCTGCCCTGGGTTTCTCTCGTTATTGTAATAACTGTGATGCTTTTTGCTAAACCCACTTTCAGCTCTATAGGAACTGCGGCTTTGCGCTCTCGCTCGCTCGCTCGCTCTTGGTCTCTTTCCCTCTCTCTCTCTCTCTCTCTCTCTCTCTCTTTTACTTCTAAATCAGTAAACTATGATGTATGTGTCTCTCCCTGAATAACGTTATTATATGATGCTGCTGGAGCACTGAATAGCTTGGCTGTGGACTGCTGAACCCTTTGAATGTAATTGTTTTAACACCATGAAATGAAGTAATGCATAAAATTGATAATAAACGGATATCTCTCTGCCTGTGCATGCAAATGAGCACTTAGCACCAGGGCACAGATGCCACCATTGTTTTCCCCCTTGAAAATGACAAAGTAAGAGAAAATATCTACCAAGAGCTAACAAAGTACGGTAGCTGCATTTTCATTATTTTTGAGATTTTCACAGAGTTGGGAAACCAAGCAGTTGTGCCAACATTTAGAAAGAAGGGGCATGAGGGAAATTGGAGAATGCTTCCCTGTAATACACTGGAAATACTTGATGGGGGTGGAGAGAAGGGTGGTGTGTGTTTTTTGTCACTTTGGCTTTCATTCCTTCTTTTTTTAAAAAAAAATGGTAAGTGAAGGATTTATTTTGTGGAAGGTCTTTTTCACTGCTGTCTTGCTAGCTTTACACATTTATTCTAAACAAACAGAAAGTTTCATTTTAATCTGACTTCCTAGGACGTCAAACTACAGAATTGATGCCGAATAAGAAATGGTTTGCATCCTACACAACGTTGTTGAGAGGCCCAAGATTGGGAAAATACATGTATTTTAACTCTGGCTCTTCTTTTTGAAGCTAACATACACACAAAAGCTGCAATAAGAACTGTTACCCTGTGACATTTAGTGAAATGTCGGGCTTGCACCAGCTTTATACTGTACAGTGTTCATCTTTATTTAACACATTTCGCACGTACAGCATCTGCATAAGGAATGGCTGGAAATATTTTCAACTCCTAAGTTCCCATATTAAAATCTGTTCTTGATGATATGGCTTCCGTTTCTACAAAAGCAAAATGTCGTATTAGGACTATGAGGTCTCAGCCACTTCTCTTCTCTGTTGCATTTTCCCCTGTCCTTGGGGGCGAATATACAATGCTGCTTTGGCTACTCATTCCCTCCAAAACCCACAGCATTGCTGCTGTGAAGTGGCATCAATATGGTGACATGGCAGGAGTGAGTGCAGGCTATCCAACCAGGAAAATTCACAGCGCTGTTGTCAGACTGTGTGGTTCACACTAAGGTGTTGGATTGGGAGTTGGGAGATCTGGGTTCTAGTCCCCACTCGGCCATGGAAACCCACTGGGTGACTTTGGGCCAGTCACAGACTCTCAGCCAACCTACCTCACAGGGTTGTTGTTGTGAGGATAACATGGAGAGGAGGAGGAGGATTATGTATGCTGCCTTGGGTTCCTTGGAGGAAAAAAGGTGGGATAATAATAATAATAATTTGTTGTGTTTTGTTTTCTGGCAACTCTGCACAACATTGTAGCTTTGAAAACCTTTAACTGTGCACCTGCACTGCTACAGTTTATTGTATGTATGTGTTATACATCATAACTGTCCTTACTTTCGTTCCCTAGACTTTCATATCACCATGGTGGCCATTACTAGGCTTGTCGAGCCCGCCTCCTGCCCTGTAGTCCCGTGCCTATCCTGCACTGGGATCCACCCCGAACTATGCCCTCTGCCTTAATACGAACTGAAGCCACCACTGACAAATGAATGAACAATTGTGGTGTCATTGGAGCAATATAATTGTCACAGTAAAATGACACATCGAAAAAGCGCAGCTTCATGGGGAGTAGCACAATGTGGCTGTGAGTTGGTGGCTGCATCATATAAACAACAGGGTGCAACTGCACAGCCATAAAGGGGTCTATAGAGTATATAGTCAAGCTCCTTACCTTCTGTATTTTGTTCAATCTATCCAGTTTACTATTTATTTTATTTATTTCTTGCATTTATATCCTGCCTTTTTCCTCCAAGGAAAACACTCTAGCCACAACGCCACACTGGTACTTTCATTGGTGGAAATTCAGCTTGTTCCAGTTTAATCATTTCAGTTTAGTGAGCTCTTATGAGTAGCACAACAAGAAAAGCTCCTGTTTGCTGATGACCCAGTACTGAGTTTGGTCACTTTGCAAATATCACACACAGGATTGATAGCTACCAATTTTGCAGGATTGCATGTCTATGGAACAAGCAGGACGTTTGTCCCAAGAACTAGATGGGAAATGTGACTGTTGACCAAAATATACTCTTTGTCTACATCCAGGATGATCCTATCAATCAATAGGTTGGGTTGGGAGAAACCACTCCCTGATCCAGCCCATATACATGGAAGAGAGTAAGAGTGTGCTGCCCTCTACACCCCTACCAGAACTTTGTCTTGCTCCCAGGGTCTACAGATGTCCATCTGAGGGGATAACAGTCCAGTATAGCCTGCAAGTTTAAAATGCCTCTTCTGTAGACTTGAGTTGCACTATCGATTCCTAGATTTGATCTGGAAAACTTCATGTGCTTATGAACATTGACTTCCATGCATGTAGAGTATTTCAGAATGCTACAACACCATATAGATGTCTGGGATGTCAGAGGTGGGAAAGACGGGTGTGCTTTTACTGCCTTCCATGTGTATGGGTTAAATGAAGAAGAGGTGTTATCCAGTCTGGCCTTTAGGTGAAGCCCATTCCCAGGGGGAAAGTGGGGAATGGTAACTGTAGAGGGAAGCAATGAATCTTGAGGATGCTCAAACTGAAAGATCATCTAGAAGAAAGTCTTTGACATAGCTCTTTGCATTAGTCAAGCATTTATTTATTTATTTATTTCTGAATATATCTGGAAGATCTCTTCTTAATGACTGAATTTCACCTGCCCTGGAGTACTTTTCAAAGTGGCACTTGTGGAAGATTTGGGGCTCACAGCTAATCAAATATTATGGTAGTTCTCTGTACTATGTCACCTGAAGATCTTTTACTGCTACTGTTTATCCAAATGCAAGTTATTACTTCGCTTAAATATTTAGAATATGTGCACGAAAAAGAGAACATTCTACCATATACACATGGTAGATAAGCAAAGGAAAAGTCTCCCTTGGAAGGGGGGAGCATATGTTTAAAAGACACTTCTTTCTAGTAGTCTCCTGAAGGTACCATACATCACTTTATCACTCGATGTTTTAAAACGAGGTTAGAAATTGCTCTCCTTTTTAAATACGCACAAGGTTGCATAGCAGCCTCCTCTGTTTTCGGTAGAGTGATTTGTCTCATGAGAAATTTATAGGCAATTATAATTACAGCCCCAAATATGGATCAGGTTTCCAAAACCTTTCAATTCCAAGATCCACTGATCAAAGGGAGGATGATCAACCTGTTAATCAAGCACTTTCACTGGGAAATGATTAACATGAGGAACAACCTGAATTCTGATGAGCAGAAGTTACATTATTATGGGATCTTGCTAAACTCCCCACCACACACACACACACACACACACACACACACACGGAATTTTGAGATACTAAGCAAGAAATGCATGAATACATAGATTATGTCAAATTAGGGATCATCAACGATTTTATTCTGTCCACATTTTTAGCAAACCCACCTGATTCACACTTCCTGTACTGTACTCAGATCAAAATGCAGTTAGCCTTCACTTTTCACACTTCTCTGAATCTTGTGATACAGTTCTCAGTTCAATAAAACATGCTACAATCCCTAGAAGGATGTGTATTTTAGGATAAAATGTGTAGAGAATACAGTACATTTAAAAATAACACATTTTTCTACCTTTAAAAAAAAGACAATAGTGAAAATGGGATGGAACAAATTTATGAATGTACAAATGTGAAGCTGACTTGGACCAGAAACAGAGCAGGCACAAGACCTCCTCCCATCTGAGGTGGGAGGATACACCACTGCCCTCTCTTTCCCTCCACCCATGCCACTGCCACTATCCTTCTCCTCTCTTTCCCTTCCTGCCCAAGCCACCACCACCACCACCCCTGCCTCCAGACTCTCCCTCAATGTCTCACTGTGAGGGGTCCTTCCTCATAGTGAGGTGTTATCAGGGAGATGGCCCTAGAGATGTGGCAAGTAGAGAGAACCCAGTGAGGATCACTTTGAAAACAGTTTGAAAACTGTATAGGTAGTGTGTCCTGGACCCCAACAGTTGTCACTACTGTTATAAAGCAGTAGTGTAGATCCTGCCTATGTCTCTGTGGTCCTCAGAGTGAGACATAGGGCAATGGAGGAGCACATGGCTCTCCTGGCAGCAGGTGCGGCACATGATATACCTCCCTTCTGGATCTGCTGCCTAAATAGGTGGGCCAGTCCTAACCAGAAACAGACTGAAAAGGAAACAGACAAGCTAGAGCATGTTCAGAGGAGGTCAACAAGGATGATCAGGGGTCTGGAAACAAAGCCCTATGAGGAGAGGCTGAAAGATGCTTGAAAGGTTGTCACACAGAGGAGGGGCAGGATCTCTTCTCAATCATCCCAAAGTGCAGGACATGGAATGGGCTCAAGTTACAGGAAGCCAGATTCCAGCTGGACATCAGGAAGAACTTCCTGACTTTTAGAGCAGTACGACAATGGAACCAGTTACCTAGGGAGGCCGTGGGCTCTCCCACACTAGAGGCATTCAAGAGGCAGCTGGACAACTATCTGTCAGGTATGCTTTAAGGTGGATTCCTGCATTGAGTGGGGGGTTGGACTCAATAGCCTTATAAGCCCCTTTCAACTCTACTATTCTATGATTCTATGATCCATTTAACCCCTATGTCATACACAAATATTGCACATGGGGTAGAAAATATAAATAGGACTAATGCATCCTAATGCTTTTATGAATCAAATAGATTCTGATGCATATGAAAACTTGACATGCAAGTATACCCATACATTTATCCATCTAGGTTACAGAATTGATATTCTTTACTACCACAATAGATTCTAGGGTGATTATTAAAGAATATAACTCATCCAACTGTTAAAAGATTCTGATATACCAACTCTCAAGCAAAATCACCTTTTACGGTAGTCACCTATTTAAATTTAGATTATGGACTTCTTCTTTAGTGTTTTCTTTCTTTTCATTTTTTTTAATGTGGACAGAAAGTGGGGATCAAAATGTGCTATTGCAAAGCAATGCTCCATCTGAAGTGTGAAATGAGATGAAGAATAACATGATTCATCCCACGTTGGAGTTGTTGTCTAGGGTGACCATATGGAAAGGAGGACAGGGCTCCTGTATCTTTAACAGTTGCATAGAAAAAGGAATTTCAGCAGGTGTCCTTTATATGCATGCAGCACCTGCTGAAATTCCCTCTTTATCACAACAGTTAAAGCTGCAGGAGCCCTGCCCTATTGACCAGCTACAAAAGGGGCAGGGCTCTTGCAGCTTTAACTGTTGTGATGAAGAGGGAATTTCAGCAGGTGCTGCATGCATATAGAGAACACCTGCTGAAATTCCTTTTTCTATGCAACTGTTAAAGATACAGGAGCCCTGTCCTCCTTTCCATATGGTCCCCCTGTTGTTGTTGAAGTAAATGGAATAATTGCTGTGCTCTAATAATTGTTTTTAATGTGAATTCACTTGAATTGGTGTTGTGAGCTTGAACGGGGTGGGGGGTGGGGGGAGGAGTCCCTTGTAACTCAATTATATTAAGATTGCCATAATCAGAGTACATGATGGTCTGCGACTCATCAGTTTGAGGAAGGTTTTAGTGGCAGCAGCAAAATGAACCCTCTTCAGGCATTCAAAATCCTAACTGTGGTGGGGAGACAGGGATGCATCATCAGCGCACTCAGCATTCCTGAACATGTGAAACATCATAACTGCTTTCAGTTGAATAAGTTTTCAGTCTGGTGGGTGCTGTTATTTCTTTCTTATTGATGCCACTAAGGGTTTCCTTAGTCGCCCAGCAACAGCAGCCAGTCCCAGGTAGGGCTGGGTAAACAGAAGGAAAGGAATCAGGACAAGGGCTCTTTAAATGGCTCAAAGACTCTGAGGGAGAAGGAGGAGATGGGGCAGAAGCACAGGATAAAAGCCTGAATGTTGGAAGCACAAGAGGAGAAGAAAGATGAAGCAGGAGCAAAAAGGCTCAGGTGGGGTGGCTGGAAGATGCCCCCAGGCAAGGATCAAAGACCAGAAAGTACAAAAAGGGGTAACAGGAATGGAGAGGGACTAGCAAGCTTATTAGAAAGAAATTCAAGAGGCTGAATCAGAAGACTGACTGTTAGGAATGGTAAAAGAAACCTTCCAGTACAGACACGGAAATACAAGACCAAGAGGACAAAAACAAACTAAGACTTTCTCACTTCCACATCACACTCAGTATCAGATCATCCTGACTCCAAAGGTACTTACTTGTACTACTACATAGACATTCTTTTTGATCCTGCAGATACTTACCTGTGATGCTGTGTTAGAATTCACCATGGTCCTGCAGATACTTACCTGGTCTGTGGGCATTCCTTCTGATTCTGCAGATATTTAGCCATATCGCCCTATAAAGAATTCAACATGGATCTGCAGCTGCTTACCTTACTCTGTGAGCCTTCATCCTCATTCTACATCTACTTCCTTAACCTGCAGCTAGTTACTTCAGAGCCCAGGAAAGGATTCTGCTCCTGTAATATTAACTTGAATGAACCTGTGCTGTTACATTGCCCAGTCATTCCTTCTGGTGGTAAGCAAGGGAAATGAAATGTGCCACCACCCCTGATTGAGGAGGCATCCCTTGTGAGAAACCTTGAGTGCCATTTTAGTGGAAAGGCATGCTATTTCATTCATTTCATTTAATACATTTTTATATTGCCCCATAGCTGAAGCTCTATGTCTGGTTTACAAAAATTTAAAACTGTTTAAAACTCATTATGCAAACTACAAAAAAAGAAAGAAAAGCATATACATAAAAAAAAAACCCTCACACAACATATATCTAAAACAATGTTAATCCATCAGCCAAGATGACCCAACAGTTAATTTAAGCTCATTGTATGCTACAAAGTGCCAGAGAGAAGAGGGCAGTTTATCCTGGGGTGGAAAAGATAGCAATATTGGTGCCAGGTGAGCCTCATCAGGGAGATTGGTCCATTTAATAAATAAATCCATTAATCAACTGATGTATATTTATTACCCAGTAAGCCCCATTTGGGTTCAATGAGCCCAATAGGATTTCAGCTTTAATTATACATATCTAGCTGAAGCTGCAATATATACATATCTGAAAGTAAGTGCCATTGCATGCTTACCTGGAACTGAGCCCCATTTAACACAATGGTACTTTTTTCTGGGTAGACAAGCATAGGACTGCAGCCTAAATTGGAAATAGGGAGGGACCATCCCCATCAGTAATTCTGTACCTGAAGCATAAAAGTACAGCTAACTTTTCTAAGTGCAGTCCCATTTCTATTACAGCACCATAGCCATTACAGCAAACCATTTTCTTATTGTGTGTACCATTTGCTGTAGTGTCGTGATTTCTTTTTTTACCCAGTACTGAAGCAAATCACCAACTCTGGCTGACAAATTACAATGCCATTGCTTTGGTGCCAGACAATTTGGAAGCAATGTTTATATGCTACACTGAAACATATATAGAATTCTCAAATCCCAGTGTGCTTTTGCTTATTATTATTAATAATAATAATTTAGCTTTTTAGTTACATTTTGAAGTTATGTATTTCTACATTTCTTAGTGGAGTGCGTGAGATTCTACAATCTATGGTAGCAGCCTATTCATTATGAAGAGCTACTCTTACACAAAGGGCCCTTCCACACGCCGTACTGAAGGCGCATGCATGAGCCCCAAGTACGACCCCAAAACGATAGTGTGCACTACAGCCAGAAGAGACGGAGGAGGCGGCGGCTGGGGAATCCGGGAGCGTCCTTGCTGCCGCCGCCGCCTCCCCACCGGCCTCCTGCTGTCTGGGTAAGAGCGACCCGGGTCGGAGAGCTCGGCTTCCGCCTCTGCCGAGCTCTCCGACCCGGGTCGCTCTTACCCCAGCAGCAGGAGGCCGGCGGGGAGGCGGCGGCGGCAGCAAGGACGCTCCCGGATTCCCCAGCCGCCGCCTCCTCCATCTCTTCTGGCTGTAGTGCACACTATCGTTTTGGGGTCGTACTTGGGGCGCATGCATGCGCCTTCAGTATGGCGTGTGGAAGGGCCCATATATAACGCAGATGTTGGAGGGTATCAGTCAGGCAAATGTATTGTGATCTTTTAAAAAGCCTATCTGGAATTAAAGGGACACAGTTAAATCTAATGATTTTGTCAGAGTTAGAGGGATATTTATCCTCCATACTCAGTAGGGCTGATTTGCAGAATATTGGGGGAAAGGAACAAAATATCAATTTACTCATCATGTTTTTTGAATGATTGATGCTATATAAAACAGCTACTAACGTTGCATGATAAACTGCTTGTGCCTGCTAGTAGGGATATCATTGCTTTTAAGTTATACAATAAAAGACAATAAATTTATAAATAAACTGGAGAAAAGATATACTCAACAGAATCCCTGTTCTAAATATGGATAAAGTAAAATGCATAAGGAGGGGAGACATGGATGAGCTACTAGCTACGCCCCTCCTCCGTTGCCATTTGCATCACCTTCCATGTGTAGAGGGTGATTTTGTAAATCATAGGGAGAGCCTCCATGGATAGCTGAACATGGAGGGCAGCAAAAACAGCAACTAGGGGAAATGCTGCTTGTCCTACTCCCCCTCCTCACATTTTTACTTTGCCCCTTAGAATAAGGGTAGGCAACATGGTGCCCGTGGGCACCAATGTACTCATGGATAACTTTCTAGGCACCTGCCCTACCTTCCCATTTTGTTTTTAAGTTAACACATTTTCTTACTGGCAGCTTTGATCGCTTCATAAAGAACTGGAAGCGCGAGGGAGGCAATGGAGTGGAGATAGGGTGACCAACTGTCAGGATTTCCCCAGATTTGTCCTGGTTTTTGTTCTTTCCATGGTGTCAGGGGGGATTTTCTATCATTTTCAATGATGTCCTGGAATGACACACCTTCCCCTTTAAGGCTGCCATTAGCATGGCAGGAGGGAATGACATGCTTTCTTGAGGCACATCATTCCCCCACCCCGAGCTCCAATTGAGGTCTTAAAGGGGAAAGTGGCTCATTCGTGGACATTATAGAAAAGGCCCCAATTGGAGTGGATGGTGGTGGTGCAGAATGAAATCCTTTCCCCTCCTCCACTCCAATCAGGTTCTTTAAGGTGGTGGGGGAATAACGTACTTTCTGCAGGACTCAGAAAGCTGCTTCCCTACACACACACTAGGTGTCCTCTTTTTTGGTTTCCCAAATATGGTCACCCTAAGTGGAGAGAGAGAAAAAGAGTTTGCTATCTGTTAAATAGTGTTCTGTTGGAAACAAATTATAGTTTCAAAGGGGGCATTTAGCATGTTGGGGCTCTTACTTAGTCTTTTGGGCAGGTTTGTGACTAGCCTCACATTCCATATTTATTTATTTATTTATTTATTACATTTTTATACCGCCCAATAGCCGAAGCTCTCTGGGCGGTTCACAATTCCATGGCAACCATTTTGCGTGGTGCCTAGGTCCATTTCTTAAATTGCCAAATATTCCCATGGACCCAAAATGGTCACCTACTTCTGGTCTAGAAGATTCAGTAAACGTGTCAGACTTAACTTCTGTATGGTTGGGTCATGATCTGAAGCACGATCCAAGCATATTTTAAGCTTTGCTGTGGTCCCCCTTGTTAAGACAGTTCAGTTAGCACATTGCTCTTTCCATTACTGACTAGAACTAGCCCCCCAAGTTTCTCCTAAAGTGAATTCAAAGCAAATATGGGAGTTTTCTTCTCAGGCAAAATACTGAGGGGAATGCTGAAGCAAGCAAAAAGAATTACGCAGAAGATTCTGCATATCGTTGATACTAAGATTTCCCTGTTGGGCTCATTTTCAATTATTAGCCTTCAATTTTATTTGCAGTTAAGTCTGGAAAAGTGAGGCATTCTTCTATATGTCTCATCAGTATCTATTCAGAAAAGGTTAAAAGCTGATGGGAGCTTGAATGTCCACTTCTCCAGACACCACTCATTTAGTTATATCTAAATCAGAAGTCATGAACGCTCGCACTCTTGCACATGGGTATAAGACTGAACATGGGTATGAACACTCTTCACTCTTGCACATGGGTATAAGACTGAAAAGTTGTAATAGGTTTACCTGCCCTCTACACTACTTTCCCGTAGCACCTTCCCCCTCCCACATTATTTGCCTCCATTTTGCACTATATAGTAAGCAATAATTAAAACCTAATGTCCCCGGAGCAGGACATTTCCTGAGGATTAGCGACCAGCTGGGAAGAAGATGATGTCCTGAGGTGCAGCTGTGGGCTGTAAACCCCCAGCTGGCCATTAATCCAGAGGAAGTACACTGTGCTGAGTTTACTAGTGGGCCAATGTTGTTTTTTAAATCACTTTGCTGCTCACATTTGCTGTTTCCTTCCACAGGCCTGAACACATGACGCTGCTGTTCCTTTATTTTGCCCAACTACAAAGTATGCTGATCATTAATGCCCAGGGATTTCTAGCCATCACATCATCTCTATAATACCATATACCACTTACCAACCTTCCCCCACTCAACCCCCGCCCAAAAAAACTTCAATATGAAAATATAGAATATGGTAGAGAAAATGTTTATTCTTTTCTGTGGTTTCTCTTTCATGATGTTTTAAGAATGTTAGGTGTTTTTCTGCCTTCAGAAAAGCACTCTAAAGCAATGGATGCAGGTATTAAATAAATCTGCTAAATTCACCAAGCCTGTACATAGTTTTAATTGTTTCAATTGATTTTACTGTTATTAAATTCTATACTGGTTTTAATGTATTAATTTTTTAATTTGTTTTTAGCTGTGTATATTTATTGTTTTATATTGTTTGTATGATTTTACCTGTATGTCACCCTGAGATAATATATAGGGCAGGATACAGCTGATGATGATGATGATGATGATATGGCTGAATATTCTTGGCATTATTAGATGGAATTGATTCCATGTCTTAAAGCTAGTTTTGCTTTTAATCTGGTTTGTTTTTGTGGGTTTGTTTTAATGTTTTATTTGTACATTGACTTTGGGGTACTGTTAGGGCTGAAAGTGATTAATAAACATAGCAATACATAAATACATTCAAGACTAAAATGAAGAGAGATTTCTTGTGTCCAGAGGAGTACAGCCTTGTTCCCTAAATTTGCAAAGTGAGGCTGGCAAGAAGCTTCTTAACCTTTCCCCCTTACGTTTACTCAGGTTAAATTTCCCTTTCCCTTTGAGGGAAAAGATACAGGTACCCATAATGTTTTTCCCAAGAAGGGAAATATCACCTGGGGGTGCAATGTTCAGTGGGAAAAGGTTAGTAAGCCACTCTCCACCTGCATCAGTCATCCTTGATAGATTACATCTGACAGCCACTGCGTTGTGAAACACAAATTAATTTAAATAAATAAAAGAATGGCATAACTAGTGCATTTCCATTCTTAGAATACTAGTTGAAACAGGAGCTCACACTTGTAAGAGACAGGTATTGTATATTATAAGAACTAGATCTACAGTTGACAACAGGTGAAATTCCTTCTGCATCCCAACAGTTAAAGCTGCAGGAGATATACTAGAGTGACCAGATACAAAAGAGGACAGGGCTCCTGCAGCTTTAACTGTTGTGATGAAGAGGGAATTTCACCAGGTGCTGCATACATGCAAATGACACCTGCTGAAATTCCCTTTTGTACACAACTATTAAAGACACAGGAGTCCTGTCCTTCTTCCCATATGGTCACCCAAGAGTTGGCAACCCTCAGACAGGGATCTTGCTTTTCCTCCTGCAATGGAAAGCTCCATTTGCTAATTCTTGCATATCATACTACAGTGAAAATGCACCAATCCAATCCCTTTTGCTGCACCAAAATACTTCATAGGCCCCTTATATGTACGTCTGAAGGTATGCCATTCAGATCAGAAGGAAAGTTATCAATCCCTTGGAGACCTGGTGATATCAAAAACATCATCACCTGAGCCAGTTCTACCCCTTATGACAAATCATTATGACTTCATCATAGTAATGCTATATCCCTCTTGGGCAAATATACCTCATAGGATTTGTGGCAGCATTTTGGAATAAAAAGCAGGAAATAACACTATGAAAGCAATATATGGAATGTGTGATGTGCCCCAACAGTTATCAGTGTGTTTCAATACTGCTATAAAGCAGTAGTGTAGATCTAGCCCAGAACTTCAAGGCATTGACAACCTTCCTTTCTGGTGGGCATCTAAATGGCAGCAGAGCAGTAAAAGTGAACCATCTTTAGAGACTCTCTGCCTCTGAATATCATTCACTAGAGAACATGCTCATTTCTTGCTTCCCATAGGCATCGGTTGGCTGTGGTTGGGTAACAGAATGCTGGACTAGACAGGTCTTTGATCTGATCTAGCAGGGCTCTTCTTGTGTTCTGAATCACCAATGTTGTCTACACATTTTGTTTGTTTGCTTGCTTGCTTGTTGAATTTATGTATCACTTACCATATTTTTTAAAATATCTCTAAGCAGTTTACAAAGAAAGATCAAAATATCTTAAATACATCTTAATAAATACAACAGCATTTATTAAAGACATTACAACCAAGAATCTGCATGCCGTAATTAACAGACAAACTGGGCATCACTACCAATCAGGGAAGGCCTGGGTAAAGAGATGGGTCTTTAATTGACACCTAAAACATGCCACAGTTGGTACTTTCTGAATATCACAAAGGATGTCATTCCACAAGGTAGACGCCACAGAGAAGTCCCATGTCCAGATTGCTGCAAGATGGCAATGTGCAAGTTGTGGTACACCCAGCAAGTTCTCCACTGATCTTCATATTTGCACAGCTCTATATTGGGAATGGCAAAACATCGGGTAATCTGGTCTCAAGTTGTTCAGAGCTTTAAATGCCAACAGTAAAACTTTGAACTTGGCTCAGTAGCTAATAGGTAGCCTGTGCACATACTATGGAGTTAATGCTAATGTGCTTGGTCCAGAAGCTGCAACTTGTGCAGAATGTGGCGTCCAGGATGCTGAGTGGGGCATCTGGCTATGCACATAGTACACCATATTGGTGTACTATGTGCATAGCCAGGCGCCCCATTCAGCATCCTGGACGCCACATTTTGCACAAGTTGCAGCTTCTGGACCAAGCGCATTAGCATTAACTCCATAAATTTGTGAAAGATTAAAAAACTTCCCTTGTGATTTTATTCCTATTTAGGGAATTCACTGTTGCACACACATCAGCTTTTAAGAACCTGAAGAAGGCATACAATCTTCCCTCACCCATAGGTTAAAAATAAGAAAGCATTCTTCTTCTTTGTCGTCTTCTGCTTCTTCTTCTCCTTCCACTTCGTCTTCTTTTCCAGGGTGTTGTGTGCATGTGTGTTCTTGTGATAAAGCTGTGAAGTTTTGGCTGCCCTTTTCTGGCTTCTGTTGTCTTCGGAGGGCACAGTGGGATAGATAGTTTGTGCTGTGACAGGACATGCCAACAAATTGCATCACTTCTGCCTCGGTGGCCGAGGACAATGACATGCCATATGCCAATGGCAAGAAATGAATGGGCCTCATTTACACTGGCACTGGGTGCCTTCAGCCTGACAGTCTTCAGAGGCTATCCATGGCAAATTGGAAAGTAGCACCAGACTGGAAGCAGCAGCGTGAAGGGACACACCGTGAAAAGCTTCCAGCATTCATAACTTTATGAGTGACATGCAGCTTTGTGGGGAGGGGGGAGGGAAAGGGAGAGAATTAAAATAAAACAAAACACACACACACACACACACTGTATCCACATCATCTTATGCTTTGCAGGTTAGCCTTGCATTATGAAAAAGAAAGAAAACATTACTGCTTCCCATGTAAATTAATACATGAAAAAAGCCCTTACATTTAAAACAAGCTCAGAGAAAATTCCAGCTGCATGGAGAAAACAAAGCCACAGTAGGTGTCATGCTTCATGCATTCAAAAACACTTTCTGTGCTCAGATGGAGACTGCCGTGAAGAGTTGGCCCAAAGTTGACCCCATTGCCTGTAGCCCGTGCTCGAGGAACAACAAAACTCATATTTGACCCCTGACCTTCCTGGCAACACATCATTTGTTTCCATGTGTTGAAGCAAGGAATGGTGGGTGATGATTAAAGAGCAATGGTTCTGCTGACCTGAGACACTAATGAGGATGAAATGAGAAGGTCAGTGATCATCCTCACGTGGCAAACCAAGGCGAGTAGCTAATCTGTTGTTAATTGTCCCTTACATTTGTTTTAAGGGCAGTGATAGAGAGCAGTAGCAGTTGTAGTCTTACATCTTTTTAATCACTGTAATTAGCATCATGATATGAATGATGAGGCACCTGAAATCTGCCTGGCAGGCAGGGTCTTATCATATAAGGATTACCCCCCACCAAAAAAAAACAAAAGAGCTAACTATTTAGCTTTATAAAATAGATGCAAAAATGCCCAGATTTGAAGATGTGTATACAAAGGAATGAAATCCACATTCCAAGCAATACCATTCCAATTAATACCTAAAGCACAACAATTCCCAACAGTGATTTGGGACATGTTTGAAGGAGACATGCTGCATTTGGGTCTTGGCAGTGCACACTCAGCATCCATACTTGCACGCTATTTGGCACTCATGCACTGCCTTCATATGCCTGGAGCCTGTCCACATGGCAGAAGTTCAAATGTGGGAAATCCTGCCTTATATGTGAACTGAAATAGCCATCATGGCTGGTGGGACGGCTGTGGGTAAACATGACTCTATGACCCATTTTGATTTGCATTCAGAGGTAGCTAGTTTCTGAGCTTAAGGATGTGCGCTAGAAGTTGAACCAGAAACACAGAAAATGCCTATGATGTGACCTTCTGCATTTATAAAACTTTCCTTCTTTGTGTTAAAAACATCAAGCAGATTCCTCTACTTATAGAACTCCTTAGACTTCTAAAGACACATGAGGTACATAGAAAAAGTCCCTGAAGGGAGGGGATAGATTTGCTAACATTACTGGAATAATGCTGAGTCATAAGAGAAAGAGACCATAATCCTGAGGGACAGTCGTCAGCATACTACTAGATACTTTCTGGCACAGAAGATTGATATATGGCTTGAATGAGTCAGAAGCCCTCTTCAGATGAACTCCTCATGAATTCAGTGAATCTGTGGTGATAGCTATGCCCTGCTTCTGCTGTGGTCCTTTACCACCACCTATGCCCGTCTCTGTGTTCAATAGAATACATGAAAGGGTGTTTGGAGACATGGCCAGATGGCATGCTGAAATTGAGGGCATGACTAATTAGTGCTCTTCTGTCATCGTCCCCCCCCCCATGTGTTCACATGAGACATTTGTCTGAAGAGGGCTAGAGGAACAGGTGAATGTCTAGCAGGTGTGTAGGCATAACTCTGTAGTCCTGGCCAAGGACTAGCAAGCTTCTCTTCAGGATCCCTCAAGGATCAGCAGTGGCATTCTATGCCACACTGAAATATGAACCTGTTTAGACCCCAAGACCCTGTAGCAACCTTCTCTGAACAAAATGTTCAATAGACATGGACAGGAATCACGGTATTACTGGCTGCATATCAGTTACTAGCTAACAGGACCGAATCATTTTCCCATGACACCCTGAGCTCCCTATTGGCTGTTAGGATTGTTTTCCATTCACTGATGTAGCTGCTTTGTAGAGAGCTTTTGTGCCTCTTCCTGTACAGAATGTGAGTCAATGTGCTAACACTCCTTGTAGCAATGTTGGCAATATCCAGAGTAGAAAACCACATAGCAGGGGTCATGCAGGGCACAGGAAGGCCTCCATAAGAGGTAAATGAACAATGCCAAGTGCCTGTAAGGGTTCTTCAGCCAACAGGCCTAGTCACAAGATAAGGGGGGCGATGAAGCAGTGAGAGTGCTTTTAAGTTTTTAACTCACTGTGGAAGATGCCCTAATTACTTTCATGTTTGTTGATACAAGCTAAGAGGAGAGGAGAAATAGTTCAACCCTTTCCACAAATTCTGTGAGACAGAAATAGATGTGCTAAGAAGATATCATTCGTTGTGCAACAGTATAATAAAGTCTTGGGCCTTATTCAACCAAATCAGTGTACCCTTTGGTGGCAATCTACTAATCTAGGGAGCTTCGGCTATTGGGCAGTATAAAAATGAAATAAATAAATAATAAATAGTGTTCCCCAACCAAGTTGCACCCTCCAGATGTTTTTTTACACTACAACTCCTATCATACCTAATCATTATTCATGCTGGCTGGGGCTGATGGGAGTTGTACTTCAAAGCATCCAGAGGGAACCAGGATGGTGACAGCTGTACTAAAGTTATTATAAGCTCCTTCACCTTAAATTATTAATTTAAAAATAGTTGCTTTAAGCATGACTTCCTCATGTTAAGACATTGTAGTCCCTCAGGGGCTTCAATTAGTTCAGAATTTGGCTGCAAGAATTCTGACCAACCAGCTAGGTGGAACCATAGTACACTGATTCTTAAAAGAATTGGCTGCTTCTTTGCTTTGAAATGGCTCAAGACCCAGATTCCTGAAGGTGTGCCTCCTCCTGTACCCTCTTGTCCATGTGTCCTTGTCAGATTTGGCCTTTCTCCATGTACTGTCGGTTAGTGCAGTGCAATGTGATTGTACAACAGAGAGGGCCTTTTCCGTGGTGGTATCCCAATACTGGAACAGTGGAACACCCTCCTAAGAAAATTCAACTAGTGCTGACTTTGTAATCCTTATGGCACTAGGCCAAGACATTTTATTTGCCCAAGCATTTTTAATTGGTTTTATTGCCTCTGTCTGCATTATAGTTTAATAGTTTTGTTGCATCTCACTTTTATTGTTACACTGAGTTCATTTTATGATATTGTGTTTTTATTACTCTATACTGCCCTGAAGTCTGTCAGGATGAAGGGCTGTCAGGAAATTCTTAAATAAATGTGGATAATCGCTGTAGAAAATGTTATGGTGGCATTATCCCAATTAGTAGAATAGTCCTAGGAAGCTCTGTTATAGGAGAAAAATGCCTTTTCCTCATTTCTAGTGGTAACCTCTTTCCCCATTGCGACATAAGCCACTGTGGTGTAGTGGCTAAGGTGTTGGACTGGGAGTCGGGAGATCCAGGTTCTAGTCCCCACTCGGCCATGGGAACCCACTGGGTGACTTTGGGCCAGTCACAGACTCTCAGCCCAAGCTACCTCACAGGGTTGTTGTTGTGAGGATAAAATGGAGAGGAGGATTATGTACGCCACCTTAAGTTCTTTGGAGGAAAAAGGCAGGATATAAATGCAATAAATAAATAAATAAATGGAATGGTGAACCGGGCTAGTGTTATCTTATTTCTAAAATACTCAACTTAAAAATAATTTCTTAGTGGACCTGGAAAACATTTGTTGAGTCTCATCTTGAGATACAAAACAAGCAGTATCTAACATAAAAAGACATCAGACTTTATTCTGAAGCTACTTTGTGAATTCCAGACTGAATAATAGCTTGCAGTTCACACTACAAAACTGTTCCTGTGCATTTGTTAGCCTTCTTATCCTGGCTCCTCAGATTTGCAATGAGAAATGAGCCCACTATCCAAGTTGCCATCGCGGGTAAGTTAACGCCTTGAGAGGTTTAAAGTGCTTGTCTAGTGAAGAGTTTACATCTATTCCAATTGTGCCACACTTTTTAATTGCTTATTTGAATTAAGCAGTAGGGTCAGAGAAGCCATCTTGACAATTCATGCCTCTCCATGTTCTTTTCCTGCCAATTAGGATAAATACAGATTCAATGGATGCTGCACTCTTTCTACCTCTACATGACCATCTGTCTTCTTGACAAGTCTCTGTTTAAAAGGACAATAACGAACATTATAAGTCATACTTGGACCTTGTATTGGTGCAAACACTGACTATGAAAAAATGGGATTACAGAATGGTACCTTGACTGGTATGAAGAAAATGGGATTACAGAATGAAATCAAATTGATCTAACAATCTAAAAACACCTGCCTTTCCTTTCTTTTTTTGTGAACCACCCAGAGAGTTTCAGCTATGAGGCGGCATTCAAATGCAATAAATAATAATAATAATAATAATAATAATAATAATAATAATACACTATTTTGAATAGTATTTGAATAGAACCTACCAGAGTAGAGTTTGCCATCATTCTGTAATTCTTTGATGCAACTAGAATGGATATTGTAATGGTGCGCCTTTTGGGTCAAGGCCAAACAAAAGCAGAATTCCTCCGTTCCCCGCTGAAAGGAGATGATTAGCTTTTCCATTTCTATAGTCCACACAGGAGACAGTGAGCTGATAATGATTTAAGGCTGGAAATACTTAGAAAATTGATGTTTAGTATTAAACTTTGCTTTCTTCGATAAATATGTTTATTTAGACTTTTATCTAAATTACTCCATTTCAAAAACCAAACATATAGGATACTATATAACCTATAAGCAAAAGCAAAAGCTCTTCTCAATCACACCATCTTAAATCCTGATCGTTCTCTCTCACATAGTAACCATTGAAAGCCATTCCAAACAGAGAACATAGTATTTTCTGTGTCTTTTTAAAATGTGGACCAGTTTCATAAGCTACAATGGCTATGTAGATCTGTGTCCTCCTCCATGTTTTTTCCAATTCCTCTATAAAAGAACAAAGTGCCTTCCAACAGGGAACAGCACAAAAAGAATGGAGCAAGGAAGAGGGACTGACTAACATATTAGTTACCTTGACATGTTCTGAAGCGAATATGTCAATCATGCAAGTAACTCCTTGAAGATTTCAACAAGATATAGGAGAGAAAGCTGTGTCATAAAGGGCCCAGCTACTGAGGATTGTTTTCGCACCTATCCCAGTCATAACAACCATGGCATTTCAGGTAGGGATGCATTCAGTATTGCATTATTGGAATGCTCCATTCTGTATACCTGCTTTCCCAAGCCTGGTGCCCTCCAGATGTTTTGGATGACAACCCACAGCCTCCCACAGCCAGACATACTGGGAATTGTAGTCCAACACATCAGGAGAGCATCGGGTTGGGGAAGGTTTCTGTATGTTATACACATAGATAGGCCAATTCACACATTACATTGGGCTCTTGACAAATTTTGGAGAGATTTTGAATGTGTGAAGTGTTGAATGAGTGATCCAGCTGTGTGATCAACAAATGGCATGCCAAAAGTGGGTTGACACGCAAAGAACATTTTGATCCCTTTGTGGGAAGACATAACTTGCCGACATTTTTGGGATTAAAATTAATCCATAAGAAGTTCATAAATGGAGAAGTTGTTTATATAGGATTGCATTGCTTTGGTATGGTTTTACAAGGCATGGGGATTAGATTCAAACCCTGTGAATTTAAATAATAAGTCTGGAAAAGGCAAATGTCAGATAATCGAGGCAGAGATCTAGTGATAAAAAAATCTGGGGTGTGTTTCCCACACACACACACACACACATTTTAATGAACAGAGTGACATACACAAAATTAAGGAACTCTTTTATGCCACATATTTCTAAGGAAATTACAGCTTAACGTCTCTAACCAGAAGCAGAGACTTGTCAGAAGCACATAAAGTTAAGTAGCATGCTTGTTTTCTTTGACATAAATCAGTTTGATCCTCAGAAACGCACACTGCAAAATATCACTTTTTTCAGTTTGTACTTTTATCTGACAAGAAGCAAGGTCACAAAGTTTTATACCTATTGTTTGAAAGCCCAAATATTAAAGGATTTTACATTTCATTGCATTTGATGCTTAGGAAACATTGTTCTCAAAAGAAACATCTGCTTCTGAAATGCTTCCACCAATCACTGTAGACATTTTTCATAATGTATGATTAATGTGTAGCATGAATTCAGAGTGTCATCAATCTGCCATTGGCTGTATGACAGTGACATGAGAATTAGTGTCTCTTGCACCAGAAAGATGTTCAAAGTAATTCAGTGTTAAATATGGATTTCGTAATGCCTCTATTGTCAACTCAGTGGTTCTGCATTGTACAGTGCAGAGAAAGCTACATTTTATAATATACATATTTTCTCCAGCCTCCAAAGATGAAACAAATATAAGAAAATTAAGTCAATCTGAAGTTGCAATTACAACTGGAATAGGTAGGGTAAAGTTTTGCAGAACAATCAACATTTGAATTTTGAGTTTTTAGCATGATTTTTTCACTCCAGAGTTAAACATTTGCGATAGTTCTTTTACCACTATCTTTACAGTTAGAAGATTGGACTTGATTATTGTTAATAATCTGCAAGTCATTTCCTACAGAAGAGACATTGGTGAAACAAGTTCTAATAATCATTTACTATCACCACTTCAGATTATCTTTCTTTCAGGTTTAAAGAAGTACTCCTTTCGAAAATCCCAAAATTGAAACTTTAAATTTGTGAAATGCATTGTGTTTTAAATTTGTGGAATGTTTTGTTTCAATATTCATCCTTTCATTACCATTCTTTTGCTAGATTCAGTTCTGGGGTTCTAGTTAAACCCCTGAGGTTGCATCGAATCAAACCTTTAGATTGATTTTTAATACTTAGCTAGGGCTACATTTACATCCCTGTCCCCCAGTGCAAGTTCTCATGATACTTTTTTATTTAACTCTACATGTATAAAATAGTCACCTATCAATTTTAAATTATGTACCAAGATTTACATTAGAAAATTCAAATTCTATACATCTTTATACAGAAATACATGAAATACGGATGCATCATAACTAATTATTTCTCTGATTTATCAAAAGCTACAAAGTCTATATATTGTCCATCTGAAAATAAGGAAATGCCATCATCAACTACTCATGTGCACAGTTACTTATAGGGGTTGTCTGGCTGCAGAAACCATCTGCAATGCACTCTACATAGGGCTACCATTGTACCTAGTTCGGAAACTTCAACTAGTTCAAAATATGGCAGCCAGGTTGGTCACCGGTACACCTAGGGGTGACCACATTACACCAACATTAAAATCACTCCACTGGCTGCCAATTAGTTTCCGGGCAAAGTACAAAGTGTTGATCATCACCTTTAAAGCCCTAAATGGTTTGGGTCCAGGTTACCTGCGGGATCGCCTTCTCCCATATAGTCCGCCCCGCACACTCAGGTCCTCTGGGGTGAACTTACTTCAGTCAGCTAAAACTAGGCTGACATCAGTTTCCCAGAGGACCTTTTCTTCTGTCGCCCCCAGATTATGGAATGGCCTGCCGGAGGAGATTCGTAAAATTAATACTATGTGTGATTTTAAGGCAGCTTTAAAGACTAGCCTTTTCCGGCAGGCCGATCCAGATCAATGTTAAATCATGATTTTTTTAAGATGTATTGATTCCTGTTCTAATGTTGTTCCCCGCCTCGATCCAAAGGGAGAGGCGGGTAAGAAATAAATTTATTATTATGATTATTATTATGATTATTATTATTAAAGAATAAATAAACAATGAAGTTTAAAACCCATAATCTGATAAAGTAGAGTGTAGTAATGACTTAGATGTCATTCATCAAAGAGTTGTGGAAGGACTCATATATGAAGTTGCTGTAACTTTTTAAATGTAATAACAACATCTAGTATGTGTACATCTATACTTGTAAACCTCCCAGAGAGCTTCGGCTGTGGGGCGGTATATAAATGTAATTAAATAAATAAATAAATAAAATATACTGAAGGAAAAGAAAGCAGTGAATATGATGCAACCCTTTCAAAAATATTCTAGAGAAAATCCTGGAAATTACATGTGAGAATGCCTGACTTTTAGTACAGGGAATTAGGAGAATAAATTGTAGCAACCTTCTCCAATCTGATGCTCTCCAGGTGTTTTAGACTACAGTTGCCAGCATTCCTAACCACTTGCCATGCTGGTTGGAGCTGATTGAAGTTTAATTTCAAAACATCTAGAAGACACCATGTTGGGGAAGACTGAACTATAGTCATTAATACATTGGTTAAACAACAAACATGTTAGGGAATGAGCACACATACATTAAATAAATAAATTGTAAACAAAAATCATAGTTCATAAAACATGTAGAAGCTGGTATCAGAAATTAGAACCAGCTCAGACTAATCCCCACTGGAATGAGAGGAGCCACTTCACTGTGGTGTGATCCCATACCACTCTGGAACCAGGTAGGCAGGGCCTTTGACATAGTCATCTGGCTGCCAGTTGCAAGGGAAAGAACTATGTCACTAGAAAGTTTCTTGTGTTACTATTAGGAACCTGCATTGGATTCATCTAAAACCTGAGTGAATCAGGCTTTTTCAAGTCAGTTCTTGTGCTACCTGAGACAAAGTAGGCTACCTTCTGAAGTAACTAGAAGTGAAGGTGGACCCCATATGAAGTTCCATCAGTGATTCGGGCTTTGGAAAGGTAGTCATTCTGTCTGCCTGGAAGAAGAAGAAGAAGAAGAAGAAGAAGAAGAAGAAGAAGAAGAAGAAGAAGAAGAAGAAGAAGAAGAAGAAGAAGAAGAAGAAGAAGAAGAAGAAGATGATTATTTAGGTTTCATTTCACTGTACATGCAGGAGGTGGGGGAGCGATGGGAGGGATAGAGTGAACTTGAATGACTGACAGGCTCACCTTCTAATCATACGGCATGCTTTACCAGGGGCTGTGCAATCACTGTGTTTTGGGGGAAGGACTGAATCAGATAAAACTGTTTCTCTCAGCTTCCTTTTCCCAATTGTTAAGTTGCTCTGGAGAGCTGCTCCCATTCAGTGTCAACAATGATCTGACTCACTCAGTATAAACCAGCTTCTGCTGAGGAGGTCCTTCTCCTCATCCTACGATGTGGGGTGCATTTGTCTGGAGTGAAATAGGATGCTTTCTTTGTGGCTGTGTCAAGGCTGTGGAAGAGACACCTCGTCCCCTCACTGTTGACCTTTCATCCCCTCATGAAAATGTTCAAGTAGTTAGTGTGGTTTTACTCATTTGTTTTGGTTTTTGACTCCCTGGAATTGTTCATAATGTTTTTAGGCTTCCTGGGATTCTTGTAATGCTTTTATCTGCTGTCTATTATTATTATTTATTATTATTTATTGCATTTTTATACCACCCAACAGCTGAAGCTCCCTGGGCGGTTCACAAAAACTAAAACCATTCAAAGTATAAAACAAACAGTATAAAAGCATGATATAAAATATACATTAAAAACTGATTAAAAACATACCATACATGATTAGAACATCTTTAAAACATTAAAACATCTTTAATATATTCTATCTTGTCTATCTTGGTAATAACCATGTCTATCTTGGTAATAACTTGTTGTTTGACATAATTATTGTTTTGCTTTAGTATTATGCTATAAGCCAACTTAAGTGCTTTTATTAAAATAGAAAGGTAGGATATAAATTGTCTTATTAAATAAATTAGATTAACTACTAGATGTAAAATAATGGACAGGCTGGCAATTATGTAATTGATGCTTATCAACTGGGTTGATCCATTTGGCTCTGCGTATCTTACGATCTCCATTTTTAGAACTATGTGACCGGCTGCCCCTAGTAGTGGACACTGTTGTGCCATTGCCTACAGAGGGTGGGTTTTTAAATTAAAGAAGGATCTGTGTCAGCTGAAGCTAATGCAGCCCCTGTGTTGATTTGACCCACAATGAATAACTTGACCTCTACCAAGTAACTCATTGAAATAACACAAGGAAGTCCATTCAGAACTTTAAAGACCAGAGATTTAATCCTCTAAACATGCATTAAATAAGTACTCACATCTAGCAGAAGGCCATTGTGCGAGCCTAAAACAAACTGGTAGAGGTTAAGTCATAACGGAGAATTTATTAGTGATTTTATATCGACTCGTCACTAACACTGAAATCTGATGCATGTCTACACAGAAGAAAGCCCCATTAAGTTCAATGTGGCTTACTCCCAGGTAACTGAATATGGAATTGTTGCCTAAGAAAACTGACATATGAGGCCTGTGCCAGTCATTAAAAAAAGGAAATGGGAGAATATCAAGACGGCAGAAGAGGACTTAAATGATACTTTAAAAAACAACAACATTCTGGTGCATCTTTTCAAAACTAACTTTATGATCGAACTAAACATTCATCCTTTAAGGGGCTAAAGGCATAAACCAATGAGGGCAGGTAGTAGAAAAATAATTTCCCCATATAACTGTATGGAATTTAGCATATGGTTCTCAGAATGAGTTTTAATATGGACCTAAAGAATTTGAATATTAATCCATGTCCATGGCTAGACAAGGGGTTTTTACAGTGACGATCTTGCAATTTTATGATCGTGAGATCATTGCCCTGCTCTACAGCGCACGACATTGTGTCCGTCATTTCTTTTGTTTTCTTAAATGAGAAGGAGCGCACAAGCGCTCGTGCGAAAACCATGAGATTTTTTTTTAAATAAAACAAAAACACCTCCCCCTCCCCCTCCCCCTCCCCCCACCCCACCACCAGTTCCTCGCGAGGAGCCGGGACAACCCGTGATGCCCGGCCACATGTTCTGCGGTCTCTGGATCATCCCGAGACTGCGGAAAAAGCAGGAAAGGGCCTGCTGATATTCCAGGGCAGGAGAGGGATCATCCTTCCCTGCTCCCGGGATGCCCTGTGCACCATGTGGACGCACAGGGATGATCCCGGGGCAATCCCCGGGATATCGGCTGGTCTAGCTAGACCCCATGTGTCCTACTTTACAGAGGACAGTCCGCTATTTGAAGGCATCCTCTGTTTGAAAGGCCGTCCAGTCTAAGTCCAGTTTAAAAGCCATATGAAAGGCCTTGAAGTTGCCTTCCAACAGTTACACAGAGAGCCGACAGAGGTCGCCTGATCACATTCTTCCCCATTCTGTATTGTATTTCTATTTAAATTACAGTAACTGTTTCTACACTTGCACGTATATGCATAAATTAGCATATGCAAATTTTATAAAAAGCAGCATCCTTTTTTTGTCCACATTTTGGTGATGAAAACTATAATGATACATGCAACTTGTTGTCATCCATGGCTATGTAAAGTCAACTGAGGTCAAGTCTAGGGATTTGGAAAGGGCAGGACAGGGCAAAGCAAAGGTGGAGGCGAGTCAGTGATAGCAGAAGCAATTTCCCCTTGATGATTAAGCCAAAGATCCTGACCTACCAGAATTTATTGGGGCCTTTGACCATGGCCTTCTCTGGCCTGTGGATGTTCAAGAGAATTCCTGCACGTCTGGCAGATCATCATAAGAATTATTTCCTTGTTCAAACCATATACAACCTGGAATCTTTGTCAGTAATGTCATGGAAGACGGATGCAGCTTCAGGGCCTTTTTCAGAGAAGGAGGGATAATGCCATCTGTCAGACGCCAGAGTAATTGATGGACCTTCCTTCCTCTGACAAGCAAAAGATTTGATAACAAGTCTTTCAAGGTTTCCTATTGTGTGTTGGCTTTTTAATATTGTTTGGGATAGATTAGCATAAAGCAGGGATGGGGAACTACAGCCCAGCGGGCCGAATCTCGCCCACACGAAGTCCCAATCTGGCCCTCTGGTAACCCCCAGATGGCCACACACCCTTCTCTTGTCCCCCATTTTCCTAACCATGAATCGTTTGGTGGTTTCCCATCTTTTGTGCATTTTACCACCATTCCCAAAGATTAAAATGCACCATTCCCAAAGATTAAGACTTAGTTACTGGCAGTAGGAGCTTTAAGCTACCATACGCTGATTTTCTTTTCTTTTTAAATGGCCCTGCCCCCATTTACCTTTGGCTCCACCCACCACTGAAATGTGGCCCTTAAGTGCTTCTCCAAAATAGAATTCTGCTCTTGGGCTGAGAGAGGTCCACCCCGCCGCCCCCAGCTGGTATTGAGGAAGTCAGAGCATGAGAAAAATAATCTTTCCCTTTTTTTGATAGCGTTCCTACTTCACACTAACAGTTTAAACGGTAACACTTCTTGGCAAGCTGGTTTGCATTTTAATTAAAGGTTGTATTTCAGCTGGCTAAGGATCTTTTGTTAGATCTCAGTAGGTTTAACAAAATGAACCTATGCTGTCAAAAGGAAGCATTGCTGAGTCCAGTGGACCGCCTTCCTATAGGATTGCATAGAACTGAGTCATAGCCCATAAACCTAACTGTGAGATTTATTAGTGGTTTGTTTTGGATGTCTGTGTTTTATTATATGGCTTTTGACCACAGTATTGCCCCCTTTGATTAAAGAATAGAAAAGCATTATATCTCCTGAGGACTACGAATTCTCCTTCAGAGCATGGCTGTGGGGCCTGTCGTGATAAACTCCACCATTTCAAAAATCACCACTACACCAGCCTAGTACCCCTCAAGTCGGGTCCTAGCTCTGCTGGGAAACTGAGTCCTCACTATCCTTCCCAGACTCTCTCTAGATCTGGGATCTCCAACCTGATACCCAAGGGTACCACTGCAGACCTCTCTCTTGGTGTCCTTCAGGCTTCCTGTCACTCCTGGTTCTATTTTTATTCTTTTCTTTTTTTAAAAAAATGGGGGGCTGGCATGCTGCAGAATGAAGTCCTGCACTCCAGCACCATCTTGAGCAAGTTACTCTTCTTTTAGTGTCACCAGCTTTCCTTCAGGGAAATGAGTGTCTTGTGACTGGCCATGCCTGCCACAGCAGCCATTTTATGATTCTGCAAGCCCCAGTCCCCAATAGCAGCCATTTTGTGAGATTGCCCACAATACTCTATCAAAATTCCAAATGTGCTCATGGACCCCCAAAAAGGTTGGGATGCCGTACATTTATTATCTTTTTCCAGTAGTAGAACCTATATACAGTGTGTGTGTGTGTGTGTGTGTGTATGTGTGTGTGTGTGTATATATATATATATATATATATACTGGGTACAAAAGGGGCAATGTGCATTGGGGAGCTTTGGGCATGTTTTGTCTCACATGTTACATTTCACACTCATGTTTCCATGATTTTGATGGAATTAACTTTCAAGTAACCAAGGGATAAAAAAAAAAGATTAAAAAAAAAAGTAACCAAGGGATGACCCTTCAAGTAACCAGCGGGATCCAGCAATGGGGGAGGAGTCTTGCCGCCCAGCCCCAATCTGGTATTGCCCACATTATTCTCACATTATATATTTGCACATTTAAATCTAAGATTGTACCCCATCTTAGCATATTTCCAAACATCCCAGCATATTTCCTTGGAATTCACTCTCACAGAGAGAGGGGGGGGGGTCTTTTGTTCCAGTTAAATGTGCTTAAGGTCCCAGCCTCACTTTCATAAAAATAAGCTCTCTTTCTATTAATGAGAACTATATGTAGGTAAATATAGTTAGTATCTTTCATTGCAGGATGAACATATTTTCTTGGCTCGGGTTTGATTATTTGCACACATAGTAGTTCAAGATATGAGAGAGAGGGTCAACATTTAAATCAATAATTTCAAATGCCTTGTATGTCATATTACCTTGTCTTCCCTTTGTGTTTAGTGCATGGGTGCTAGATATGTGAGCTGAAAATATCAAGACTAATCTGTTTGTTAACAACCCCTTTGTTCTGTTTCCGCCTTTCCTGTACTCATAAGTTTAGAGTGTGCTCCTTCCTCCTCTGCTTTGTCAAACAGAGAATGAGACCAGCCGGATGTTTCCAGCACTAAACTGTGTACCATTTACCATTAATCAGGTCATCCAATCAGAAGGCACCAATTAGCATAATGTACAGACACACTTAATCAGGACTACTATGCAGTTAATACTTTAATAGTTATTGTGGGGAGGTTGAAGGGAGATTAAGCATTTAAACTAGTAGCTTGACATTCCAATATGCTACTATTGCTATACTAACTGTTCATTCCCCACCCACCCCGGTTACTTTTCTGTTTATATCCTTAATGAAAATGCTAACTGTGAGAAACTAAAGTTAAGCTGTATTTCTAAACCTGTTAACTGGGAGGCTGCATTTTGAAACTGTGACGTGTTTGGTATATCAGAGAATTTTCACTGTTTTTGAGTGGATTGAGTGAGGGGCATATTGAACGTGGCAGTACGGGGGAGACAGGGAACACCTTTGGAAATAAGGATATATTATTATTATTATTATTATTATTATTATTATTATTATTATTCACCATAAAGAGTTTCAAAACAAGGAATTGTGCAGATGTAACCCTTTCACTTTGTCTAGTAATTGAGTGCTTGCATGCAGCCAGGGCTATCAGTGGTAAGTGCCAAAGGTTTGTGTGACAGAAAGAAGATGGACCGAGAAGGAGGAGGGGAAAGGAGGAGGGGAAACAGAAAAAAATGAGCCTGCCAGTGGTTAATTGAGCATTCAGATCCCTAATGTGTCAAGCACTGCCCTCTCCGATGAAGGATGACACTTTTTAGGACGCTTCTTCCTTTGTTACAATTGTAAGACTAATGAAGGCCACTGCTGGACATTTCTCTATTGGAAGGGAAACGTGCCATTGCAGGAGACGTCTTTAACCGTATGTACGGAGTGGGTGGGTGGATGCGATAATGTAAAATATTAATCCATTGAAATATACAGTATCTCTTCATTTGACTTTAGGGGGCAGGGAACATCAAGAAGAACATGCAATTTACGGAATGTCTACCAGTTAGCTGTAACTAACCAAGCAATCTCATGTGTATCAGAGATTTTTTTTTCACCGAAAGGGAAAAAAAATGAACCAGGCCTGTTTATTTTTATAGTCTCTAAACAGCAAGGATCCATTATACAAAAGTTGTTTAGGGGTGTTTGGGGGGGTTGGATTTCTCTGCCTTCAGGTCACTCATTAATGAGCTGAGCACTAGGAAAGGAGAGAAGATTAAACAACAAGATATTGGAGGGGCTGGGTGGAGGGAGGGAGAGAGAGAGAGAGAGAGAGAGAGAGAGAGAGAGAGAGAGAGAGAGAGAGAGAGATTTTTCTTCAAGATTTCATACTTTTATAAAACCAGACAATCAAGAGAGAAAAATGATTTCTTTATGGTTTAATCTGTTTATATCAAGACAGAAAACTGATGTTGATCAACAGATTATTGGAGACTGCCTGCAACATGGATTTTTGCAGAGAGAAGCCAGGTTCCAGTCTGAAGAGCAACCGGGCTCTTGTTGGTCCCTGGCTTGTGTAGTCTCTGACCTCCCTAACCTCTATGGGGCTTCCTTTATGGGGGTTCCAAGCCAGATGGCCATCCCATCGAAGCTTTATGAGAACAAACTCTTTTTAACCAGCTCACAGTTTCTTCCAGCTTAAAAGCTGAAAGTGGAGGTGTAAGGCAAACAGGCTTAAAAGGTGCGAAAGACAGAAAACAAGGCCGAAAGAGTAACCTTTCTTTTAAAACCTTACCATGCTAAAATGATACCTTCTGCCTTATATATAGATAAAACTGCTCATATCCACCCAGCTTTGCTCATCTTAGTGATACAGCAGATGTGTCTTCATTATGAAAAGAATTGTCTTCTTAGAATTCTACTTTGCACCTTTGAAAACTCCTGCGGAAATTCAGTCATTGCACAGAGGGTCGGAAGAATTTGTAAGGGTAAATGGTATTCTCTCATTTGGGTGTCTTTACACATGCAGTTTTGTTTGGACATATTGACCTCTACCACACAGACATGCATGTATAGATTTTCATTCAGATTTATTTATTACTTCCATGAAATCTGAAAATATGTTCTGAGGGGAGACATGGTACTACTCTTTGCATGTAGATCGTTGGGAATAGAAATAACACCAAGCCAAAGAGATCCAACATTGTGGAGTAAGTCTTGACCTTTCATACAATTTAGTGAATTAACACCAGGCCTCACTCAAGCAAACTTACCTTCGTAACATTATAAGAACTACCCTCAAGTTTCTGCCTGCATCCCATGGAAACAACCTCTCCCATGGAAGTCAATTTTCTAGTGATCTTTCCTTGCAGAGTTAACTCAGTCACCAATTTCTGGATTTGAGGGTTACACTTTTTCAATTAAGGAACACACGCTGAACAGAAAAACCTGTAAAACTGCAACGTTACTGAGACATGTTATAACAATTCTTTGATGTACAGAGCTAATTTTAGAGCCTTTGAAATCAATTCCTATCACCAGCAGGTAAAGTCAAAAATAGAAGACCCATGAATCTGGGTGAGGTCAGACTCCTTTACAGGTTCAGGTTGATTGGTTTGCAATAAAACCACTGAGATCTGCTAGTTTTTAATGAGCTTTTCTCTCAAGAAGTGGACTTGTATTTTCACCGAGGATTGTTCATGAAGGGGGCATTCCAACTCCATACCACAAAAAAAACTCAACCTGTGGATCTGGGATTTGGTTTACAATTTGTTTTTGTTTGTTTTTTAAAAGAAATCCATGGGAAATTTTCATTGTTAATTGCCTTAGAGCAAAACAGCCGAGCATGTCCTGAAATGGGACACACATTTTGGAGGATGGAGATGGCTAAATTTTTGAATAGAAAACTAGATGAAATTAAAGTACATGTTATGGCAATGCAGGAAAGGCAACCAGTCTGCAGAGTGTAGGGTGGCGGCGGTTAGTTTAAAAGACATGTAGGATATCTATTTTAGATACAAGTGTCCAAATATTATATTAAGTAGTTCAGAATGTTCTCTGAGAGATAGGAAACCATTTTGGTTGCAGTGACCTTTATTTTCTCCAGTCTGTAGCAAGATTCTGATACAATTAACAGGTTTCTTGGGCCAGATCTACACTACTGCATTAAAGCACTTTAAAGTGCTTTATAACATTTTGACAACTGTATATGGAGTGTGTCCTGGGCCCCAACAGTTGTCAAAACCGTAGATCCTGCCCTAGTTGTTTTTGAGGTAGTGAACATGTATAGGCTGTACCATGTCGGGCTGCAGTTTACTGAATGCATACACAAAATTCCCTCCACTTAGAAACATAGATGTCAGAGGACAAGGTTCCAGCCTAGCCTTCTCCCTGGCATGACAGGTTTTCTGTGTACAGTGCTCTTTGGTACAGACAGACATAGGTTTACCATCTCAACAAGGGGGCTGTCTATGCCCAGGTGGCTGCAGTTCTGTGCTGCATCATTTAGACAATGCAGGCGCAGCTTTGCAGCCACCATGGAGCTTTCCTGTGAAGCTGTGGATTGAAAAAGTTGGGGATTCACCTGGACTTTTTCAATTGGAGTGACGTCAGTACAGCTCTTCCACCCTCTGACGTCGCTCCAGGGACAATCCAGGGGCAGTGTGTGGTGGAAGGTGACTGGTGATCGGTAACCTTCCCCAGGAAGATGGTGGGGTTGCTTTGGTACCCAGATGGCCACCCAGAAATCTTGCACTCCCTCCTCGGTATTGGGATCACCCAATGCCACCCCAGTAGAGGAAACTGCAGGGTTTTGGAAGGAGGCGGTGCCAGCCCTATGACATGAAGACAACCCTCTGAACTAGCCCCAAGTAGGACTTTCCATTTTGGATACTATCAGACAACCAGCATTCAGCAGATTTTCTGTAGTGTACAAAATTACAGTTTCTTCTTCTGGCAAGAGTGCAGAACCTCTGGCAGTCCAAGGGCAAATTTCTATTTTGGAGAAACGATTTGAGGCCACATTCCATTGGTAGGTGGAGCTGAAGGCAAAAGGGACCACAGCCCCATGCCCTGGTAATCCTATAATGCTCCCTTCATGTGATTAGCACATGAAGTATAGGGAGCCATGATAAGTCTCTTCACTTATTTAAAAGGCGCAATCAGGGAAGAGAAAAGACTCTTATTTCATATGATTGTGTCCACCAGGATAATATATGTGAGGTATTGGAAACAAGATAAAACTCCAGCATTAAAGGAATGGCTAATGAAATTATGGAGCATGGTTATCATGAATAAGGTGATGAGTTATATCAGGGTAAAAGAAGGGAGACACCATGTAAATCTGTTGGAAAGGAAGTCGAACTGGTTCAGAACTTATGGGAGTGTCAGACTAAAAGTTGCTGAAAATAATTGTTTTCATTATTGTGAACATGAGAGCCAAACCAAGGTAACATCCTCTGTTTCTGTTTTTATTCATCTTTCTCTGCATTTAAAAAACCAGTAAGTGTGTGTATCTGTATGCATGTGTGCGAGGAAGAGAGAGAAAGAGAGAGAGAGATCAGCATATGAAGCCAATCCTATATTCGTGGTGGTGGTGGTGGTGGTGGTAGTTAGTAGTAGTAGTAGTAGTAGTAGGGCTCCTGGAGAGGGTTATATGCAATCAGTAAAACAAGACAATCTCTACCTGTAATCTAAAAAGACAGACGACACACGAAGAAAAAAAGGAGTGGGAAGAGAAGTGGAGGAGAAGTTAAGTAGACTTTCAGATAGGCTGATAGTGCTGCTTCCCCTCAGATCTCTCTCTGTATAGCCTGCAGGAATGGCTGCTGGTGACTGAGGCAGGTCTTTCAACACAGCTGGTAAAATGGCCCTGCCTGCATAATCATAATTTTCTAATTAGAAATATGTAGTGTAAATTATTACACTTTTTGTGTAGAGATGGATATCGATCATGTTACTTATTGGATTTGTAGTAGAGTGAATGCCTCTCCCCATCCTCCCCACCCTTTGTGGGGAAATAACCATCAAGAGAGGAACCTCTCCAAGTCTGGGAGATGGCAATATCCTACAATAGACAAAAATGTATCAAATTTCTTTCATCGTTTTGGATAGTGAGAAGTTTGGATTGATTGAATTTGTCTTCAAGTGTGGTTTCTGAACACCTGTCCAATCTGTGAGTTTCATGCACACTTCAATGTACTTGTGGAAACACAGCAAGAACAGACCTCCCTGTTTACTTGAGTGGAACAGACAGCACTGCAGATGCAAAGGGATGTCCACACAGACATCCTCTCTCTGCTGAAATGAATGAGGGAACTCTTATAAACCAAAGAGCTTTGTGTATGCATCACAGGTCTCATTTTCTTCCCCTCAAAGAGTTTTAGGGCCTTGATGTGGTTTGTTCGTTAAGTCATAATTATCTTCATGAGCTACAGAAAATGTTATAGCTTCAAGCAAGATATTATAGAAAACCAATTCCTACTCCATTACAATTAAGGTCTTAAAAATCAACAGAACAGGTGTGTTCTGTAACAAAATGGTGCAGTGCGGAGTGTGGTGTGCTTCTGTTTAGGGTTCAAGCCAGCCAACTGCCTTCCTTCCTCCAGGATACTCCATTACCCCTCCACTTCTATGTTTCATTTCACGCACACACCAGCAGTTGGCCAGCATTTCATTTTCATTGAGCATACTCAGGGCTTTGCTAGACCTACCGGGTGTTCCGTCGTTGAGGAGCGGTGAAAGCGGCTTTTACCATTCAGCCGTGACGCCTCATGATCCACACCTGCCTTCGATTTGTGGCGGAAGTTTGCGCCGGTTGTGCTGCTGCCGCCGTGAGCACGGTTGCGCAGCCACACCGGCCTGATTGCTGCGGCTTTTTTTTTCGCTCGCCGCACGGTTTGCGCAAGTCCGAAAGATCGCAAACTTGCGCAGCCGTCAGCGATGCCGCCGGCGGCCCTGGCGGCAGCGGAGCCGGCGGCGGCAGTGGCAGTGCCAGCTGAAGTGCTGCTGGTGCTGTTGAGGGTCAACATTGATGCGCTCACTTCCTGATGG
Source organism: Elgaria multicarinata webbii (assembly GCF_023053635.1). Classification (NCBI taxonomy): domain Eukaryota; kingdom Metazoa; phylum Chordata; class Lepidosauria; order Squamata; family Anguidae; genus Elgaria; species Elgaria multicarinata. Next base: position 41,985,012 of record NC_086177.1, on the reverse strand, counting down.
GGGTCGTGGCGGGTGTCATATGACCCGAGGTCAATCGTCTGCATGGGCACTCTGTGCCTACATCTCCCATCATGCCTCTGAGGTGTCGCCGCCGATGACCGCCTCTGTGCCCTCTGCCCCATCCCAAGGAGCCAACCCACATCTGGCCGTAGCCATGGCAGCAGCCCACAAACAGCTCTGCCCTCTGCCAGCCTGGTACCCACACCAACAGGCAGCGTACAGCACCGCCATTATGCGGCCACGGTGGCTGCCCACCGCGAGGAGTCACCAACTTCCCATGAAGGCGGACTGTGGGATACCCGGCTTTCCAAAAACTGACCCACGCAGAGGTTGCAGTAGAAAAAACAGGCGCACATGCCCCAGCCATCCCCAGCAGCGCACCAGCCACTTTTCCGTTCCTCCGTTCCTGCGCAAACTGTCACTGTGGAAATAAAATTAAAAAACCCGCTCCGCCGCGCTGCCCCAGCTGGCGGACTGGGCGCAAATGGCGGACGCGGCTTGACCGAAGCCGCTGGCCACTCCCCTTAGCATGCCTTTTCCTGACCAGTGCGGACCGCAGTGACCTCACATCCTCCCACACGTACTCCGAATTACCGCGGGCCGGCAGGAAAAGGCGCACTTGAACTCACTTTTTTAAAGCCGGGATAACGAGGCTTTACCGCAGGTTAACGGCGGATCCTCGTGAACGTCATCTGGAAGCCTCGACGCGACTGCGGAAGGTAACGCGCGCTACAGCCTCATCTAGTAACGCCCTCAGTTCTCATGAGGCTGTTTTCTTCCCACTTCATGTTTTTTTCTCAAAGATTTTTGTACTTCTATAAACCTGGGGGATCTCCGTTGCCTGTTGATATCTCCCTCTTGCTGTTTTTGTTTGTTTGTTTTGCTGCTTTTGTTGTATATTAGCCAACACACACACACACACACACACACACACACATATGACTAAAACGCCTACTCCAAAACTTTTCTTCTTGCTTCTCAATTTACCTGGTAGCTGATTTATGAAAGCCAGTTTCATCTTTTCTATGAACAAGTATTCGTTTTCTCTCTTTTAATCAGTGAAGTACCAAACACCTAGAATGCAATCTATTGAAAGACATTAAGGATCTGTCTTAGACTAATAAAATCCCAGGAAATTCAGAGTTAAGTCTAAAATACTGTCCTTAGCTCACCCTGCTGTGCTTAGGTATTATAGCACATATGGTATGAATACCCCTCCATCCTCTCCTCTGCTTTTTCAGGAATCCTGATTATTTACTGTTGCAATACTGTACCTAGACACAATGTGAAGACTTAGGAGGAGAGTGTCGGGTTTAACTCTGAATCTCCTGGTTCTTTTAAGACTATTAATGTTATTACAACATAAAGTGGGTGGTTTAATACCTTATGGATAGTGCTTAAGGGAAGCAACATCTGCTATGGGTTGGGTTCTTCCACTGCTAAGCAGTAACTTAAGAACACCGGCTCTTTTTCCTGAATTAAAAGACAGCTTGATTGCTGCAGCTAAAATTGATGCAATGAAAGGATTAAAAAAATATCCTTTTTTTAAAAAAAGACAACATCTTTTTACAAATTTAGCAAGACTATCTTCATACATGTTATTCTAAAACATTCCAATCCAGTCATACCATAACCTCCCTGCATTTATTACCATGTGGACTACTTTAATAACCCCTACTAAATATTCCAAGCCACTGCCTAAGGCAAAGTAGTGATGGGCAATCTAACCCCAATACATATCGTAATTTACCCATCAATTTACAAATCCCTCCATCTTAATAAATCTTCACCTCCTACAATGCAATGGATTGAGGATTTAATAACTCTTTCAACATTTGGATGGGTGGTATATAGGTGCCACTCATGAATTGATACATACATGGATATTTGGTCTGCCTTTGTTGAGGTTTATGTATAATCTCTCCAATGTTTTAGAAAGCTGTATTTTCATATAGATAAATAGATTGATAGATAGATATAGATTTCACGTGTATTAATTGAAATTAATACATGCCATCATGTCAACATTTTTTATGGTTTTGTTTTGCTTTGTTCACTTGAAATTTACGATAAAAACAAAAGAAGAAATTGCTCCATTCAATCTCAGATGGCACTTCTCCATTATTCTGTAATCTCGTTGTGTATATATGACAATAACAAAGCTAATTTTAGGAACTGTGGTATGACATCATGCATAGCTATGTTATGTGATCCCCTCTGACTGGCTATTTTCACCTGACCTACTTTTTACCCTACAGTTGGTATGGATCCGGGAGAACTGATGCAAGTGACTGCGGCAGCTGGAGTAGGAACTGCAGAAGGGATGCTTCCACCTACTGAAGGCCATGTCTCTCCCTTACCCACCAGCCACTCCAGGCTGACCTACTCCTCCTTGCATTCACTTTCCAGTATTTCCTGTAGTTCAACCCACCAGCACCCAGATCTATTGAAAACTTCTAATTACTAACAAGAAAAAAACAATCAGTCCAATGCTAAAGAAGAATGGCCTCAGTTGACTGGCTGGATATAGAAAGGTAATAAAGCAATGAGTGAGAAAGAAACATTGAACAAGGGGTTTTTTTTCTTGTTCAAATCCAAACATTTACACAGATTGGTTTGGAAAACAGTAACTAAAAAGTTATATGTTATCATTCCACGAGCACGAGCATTGCAAATGGGACATTTACATTTCCCTCAGAAGGTAAAAGATTAAACAAATCAACATGAGGACATGCACAGAAATGGTAGAGTTTAGATGCTTTAGTCATCACAGGCATCCATAATCAATCTCATTTGAATGAATAAGAACACTATAGTGTGTTGTATAGCCATACTAGTTTCATACGCAAATGGGCATTACAAACGTTACAGATTCTAGTAACAAACCACCTAATTTTGAGTTTCAGCAGCATCCCTAATTCTAAGCATGAAAATGTTCCTGTGAAATTTTTGTGACTATTTCCTAAGTGAGTGCATTTAGGGTCAGGGCTGACTCCTCAGGACTTCAGCTGGTATTCAAGCAAAAATCAATTTTGTGTCATCAAAATGACTGATGATGAACATGACCAATTAAACCAATGATCAGTTTTTAAATAAAACCCGAACTGAATATTACCATTCCTGAAACATGTTCCTATGAAATGTAATTAAGATAACCAAAGAATATGGGCATGAGGTAAAACATAGGAAGCTAATCTAAGTGTTAAGAGAGTTAAGGTCCACTGCAATATGCTTTGATTACATTGTGTAATCAAAGGAACTGAGCTGTATTGCAATATGATTTGTTGATTTCATCTAACAAGCTCAAGTCATTGGGTCGATGCACACTGACATACACACAAGCCACCATGTTGAGCTATGTTGTTCTCTATGGCAACTGCCTTCATTGAAAGAAGTTAATTTGCTGACTCTGAAAACAATCGCATGTAGGTGCAAGCCAACACCATTGTCTAGGCTTCAAATGCTGTGTGGGATCTAAGACCTCCGCTGAGACTATAAACCTACATGAATAGGGTGGCTCAAATGCCCCATCAGCAATGATGAAACTATTTATTCTTTTTAAACATTCTAGCCTAGGTAATGACGACTGCTGACCCTCTGTCCTGAAAGCTCACCTTAAATTAGCCAGTGTGGTGTAGTGGCTAAAGTGTTGGACTGGGAGTTGGGAGATCCGGATTCTAGTCCCCACTCAGCCACGGAAACCCACTGGGTGACTTTGGGCCAGTCACACACTCTCAGCCCAGCCCACCTCACAGGCTTGTTGTTGTGAGGATAAAATGGAGAGGAGGAGGAGGATTATGTACGCCGCCTTGGGTTCCTTGGAGGGAAAAAGGCAGGATATAAATGTAATAAATAAATAAATTATTCTACCATAGGTAAGTAAGCAAAGAGATTGCAGAATCCAAGGGCCTTGCTAGACCATGGGTTAGCGCGGTGCGAGGCCCATGCTCGTCCCTGTGCATCCAAATGATGCACAGGGGATCCTGGCCTAAGCCAGGGCTCGAGCCGCCCTGGCACCGCGCTAACCAAAACCGCCTGTAGCACAGTTCTTCCCATGGTCCTGGCCTCAGGGCGGGCTGAGGCTGGGACCACGTGCATGTGGACCGGTCCGCCGCTTTTCCCGGCTACCGCACTTACGTGCGAGTAGCTGGGGAAAATGGCGGACGGGCCGCAGCGCTCTCGCCACCACTGAGTCCCCGGCCTCCATTTTCCGCCCCCCCCCCCCATGTCCCTAGCCTGTGATGGCCTCTGCTGCCAAGTCCCCGGGCTGTGTTGGCCTCTGCTGCTGAGTGCCCGGCCAGGGGATTTATTTATTTATTTATTTATTTATTTATTACATTTTTATACCGCCCAATAGCCGAAGCTCTCTGGGCGGTTCACAAAAATTAAAACCACAGTAAAACACCCAACAGTTTAAAACACAATTACGAAATACAGTATAAAAAGCGCAACCAGGATAAAACCACACAGCAAAGTTGATATAGGATTAAAATACAGAGTTAAAACAGTAAAATTTAAATTTAAGTTAAAATTAAGTGTTAAAATACTGAGTGAATAAAAAGGTCTTCAGCTGGCGACGAAAGCAGTACAGTGTAGGCGCCAAGCAGACCTCTCTGGGGAGCTCGTTCCACAACCGGGGTGCCACAGCGGAGAAAGCCCTCCTCCTAGTAGCCACCTGCCTCACTTCCTTTGGCAGGGGCTCATGGAGAAGGCCCCCTGTAGATGATCTTAAGGTCCGGGTAGGTACATATGGGAGGAGGCGTTCCTTCAGATAACCTGGCCCCAAACCGTTTAGGGCTTTAAATGTTAATACCAGCACTTTGAATTGGGCCCGGACCTGGACTGGCAGCCAATGAAGTTGTAAAAGGACTGGCGTAATGTGATCTCGCTGGCCAGTCCCTGTTAATAAGGATATGGCAATGCCGGCCATCACAGGCTGGGGACTCGGCGGCTGAGGCCATCGCAGGCTGAGGCCATCAGTGGCAGAGGCCATCACAGGCTGGGGACATGGGGGGGGTGGGAAACAGAGGCCAGGGACATGGGGGGGAATTGTGGGTGGGGGACTGGACATCGCAGGGGGGAGGAGAACGGGCTGGGAAACTGGACATTGTGGGGGGAGGGGGGAAGGAGAACGGGCTGGGGGACTGGACATCGTGGGGGCGGGTGGAAGGAGAATGGGGCGGGGAACTGGACATTGCGGGGGGTGGGGGGAAGGAGAACGGGCAAGGGAGGGGAGAAGGAGACTTAAAAAAAAATTACTTACCTGTCCTGGCTCCTGCGCTGCTGCTGCCTCTTTAAAAAAAAAATGGTGGCCATGATGGCTCTCCTCCAGAGCTCATCGTGGCTCCCGTCTGAATAAGGGCGAGATCTCGCATTATTCCTAATGCGAGATCTCCCCTCCTCTCCTCCGGATTATCAGATAGGTCTAGCAAGGCCCCAAGTTAGTTCCAGAGATGATCCTCTTCAGAAAGGCTACTTCCATTAACCAAGGGAACCAGGACCCATTGCAACCTTCTCACTGGAAGAAGGGGGTGAGTTGGCAATGGTTTGCCAATTCCTCCTTGTGCCTGAAGCCCCCAGAGACACCTGACACTCTGTTCTGGAAGGTCCCCGAGCCCTCCAGAGCAGATTTTCAGGGGTAAAGTCGACTGCAGGGGGAATTGGCAAAAACTGCCTCCCCCTTCTTCGACTTGCAGTTTTATCCAGTTGCTCTCCAAATTCTGAATCCAGCCTAGAATCCCAAAACTGAGTTATGTCTTGGCATGATATCCTACCTCAACATCTCTGTACTAAATAGGAGTCAGGCTGGAACCCTGTGGGTCTTCATGGAATTGCCCTAAAGAGATGACAAGCAATCTCCCATCACCAGCCTCTAGGATATCCCTGCCGGGAGTTAAAAGAGGTCCTTAAGAACAATTCAATCAATGCCAGGCAGGTCCCACAAAGGCAACGGTACTAGGAATGTGTAAATTAGGAAAACTTGAGCTTGTCAAGATTCTCCAGTTTCCAACACAAAACTCGTTCTGACTCTTGTCCATATCAGGTTGCAAGCTTTTTCTATTTTTCCCCTGCAGGAAAATTTATGCATGTTTTCATGTGTATTTTTTCTTCTCCCATGGGCTAAAGTATGTTTGTGCAGATTTTTCAAATGTACACATTTTTGTTAGCATTTTTTTCAAATGTATACATTTTTGAATGCATTGCTGTTGTTGTGCAAATTACACTTCAATCTTGGAAATGTACAAACTGCAGATTCTGTTTGGCTCTGTGAAGTGCGAATTGTTTACATTTTGGTCCAAAAAGAACTGAAATGAATTTCTCATTCATCCCTAAACAGTACCACAGAAAACATCTATACCAACTTAACTCTTGGCCACCAAAGAAAATCACAGAAAGTTCGAACACCAGAAGATCTTCATGCATGGACTCTCTGGGAGATATCATTGGAATGTGAAGAGCAATACCCAGAAGACAGAATGAAGACAGCTTTCTCAAACAACCTTGAAAACTCCAATAAGGCATAGAACAGGCAACCACTTGATCATGTTTGGGGTAGTTTAGAGTTTAAATGTCAGAATCACACCTTGAAGTATACCTGGGAAATTATAGGGATCCACAGCTGCCCCTGGCATAATGTGGTCACAGCAAACAACCTCCATTATGAAATAGACCATCACATCATACATCGGTTATTATCAGCAAAAGCAATCCCTTAATCAAGTTTAAATGGTCCTATGTACAAAGGACATTTTAAGAGAAAGACTGTGATTTTTTTCAGTCACTGTTTTGATGGAACCCAGAATTAATCCCAGTGTTTATTTGATGATGCCAAAAAAAAAAAAAAAAATCCAGTACCTTCAGAAAATGTTCTTGCAAGCTGTGACACAGGCTTACTAAGGCTTTGAGAATTGTCTTCTCTCTATTATGTGCTATCTCTGGTATTTCCTTGGAAAACAAAAAATCTATTTCCTTTTTGTTAAGCAAATGCTCCGTGGGGTGGGGGTATTTTTCATCCAGACAATTTTTCCCTTGTTACTTCAGTCATTTTTCCATGGTGTATACAGCTGTCTCGAGTGAATTGGACTAGTGTCCTGAAAACACACATTGATCTGTCTGGTGGATTGTTTAATTTCCCATTGCACTGAAACTGTTTCCCTCTCTTACATAACTGATGCAAATGCAGGACAAATATTTCCCTACTGAGATTTATTCCAAATATCAGGGGTCCAGTGGGAATGATACATTACACTTCAAATATATTCTACTGCAAACAGGAGAGAAATGTAACTTACATTTGTGGATATCCTTACTTGGTATAATATAGGCCATAGTCTTTGCTTTAATATAAACATTTATTATTATTATTATTATTATTATTATTATTATTATTATTATTAATTTAGCACCATCAGTGTACATGGTGCTGTATAGAGTAAAGCAATAAAATAGCAAAACCCTGCCTCATTTGGCATTGACTTGATTCAAATATCAAGAAACCCATGCACATGACAGTGACAGCACAAATGCACAATGCAATCCAATGCCTGTTTACTTAGAAGTAAGTCCCATTATGTTTAATGGGACTTACACCCTAATAAGTGTGTTTAGGACTGCAGCCTAGAAAGAGCTTACAGGATTAAGGTGAATTTCTTGAAGGTGGTAGGAAAGCTTGAGTCAAAACATGTAAAATGAAGTCAGTATTTTGGTAGATTTGGAGGAAATGCCCACAGAGAGCAAAATAAATATGGGGAGAAAACAAGGCTGGAGCTGCACCTGTGGGGTTTTAGTGGGTTTTATGGTTCACCAATTTACTCCTACATGGCCTGGATCCTTCACACTGGGATAAATTTCATGTTACCAAGATGAATGGAAATGAAGAGCTGTGTAATTATTAGTTTTGTTGCTGGCAGATCAATCATTTGCGATGAACTGCTCACAAAGGTCACGTATGACCTTTCGGCTGGAATTTAACTGGCACCACAGTTGTGATTTGCTCACAGCAGCAGTTCCCTGCTGGCTGTATTATAACAGTCTTGGCGGCATTAAAAGGCGGGCCTGCATTCCATGTCATTGGGCTTCTTATAATTATGACAAATGACTAAATGTGTTATTTTCAGCAAAGCAGTGGCAGTCAAAAGGGGGTACTTAGGGTTTGTAAGAGGTGATGACTGGCGTGGCTTTTCCTTTTCTTGACTTAACACAGACTGAATCATACATGGCCACCCCACTGATAACTGAGCAGCGTGTGAAACCCATTTCACAAGTCTGCTGCTGCTGCCGCTGCCGCCATCACCGCCTTACAGCTGCAGTGCTCTCTTTTCATCTCCCAACAAAACCAGAGCTGGTGGCTATACAGTTTACCATGGGTGGGGCATGGGGGACTTTACTGGCTTTGTTTCTCACACCGATGAATGAGAAATCCCAAACCCAATGTGTGTTTCACTGCATTTTCTTGCAGGTGGGAAGGAGTGAAGTCCAAAGGAAATGTACTGGAAATGGTAAGTTTCAGTGGTAAAAGACAGTCCACTAAGGCCCCATTCAGAAGACATGTTAAACCACAGCTTTAACCATGGTGGTTAAGCCAGAAAGCTGGGTCGTGTTCAGAAAACATCTTAAACTATGGCTTTAACCACAGTGACTAAGGCAAAAAGCCTTATTCACCATGGTTAAAGACATAGTTTAACGTGTCTTCTGAATGGGGCCTATGACAGCTGAAAACAAACAAAAAACTGTAATGGCAAAAGATCCAGATATAGTTCTGGGAAGTCCATTGGGCAAGGGGGTAATTCAGATTGCAGTCATTATATAGGACATCAAACAATACGAGGTATACTAATTTCATACCTCGACTTTTGGTTGCTTTGGCAGACAACAGTGAAGTATAAGGCTATAAACAGCTACTAGTCATGATGACTGTATAGTACTATAGTATAGTACTGTATAGAGGTTGTATGCTCAGGAATGTAACTGGGAGGATGCTGTTGTACTTGTGTCCTACTTATGGGGTTCCCATGGGCATCTGGTTGGCCTTGGACATTGTGAGGAGAGAATGCTAGACTAAACAGGCCTTCGGTCTGATCCAGCATGGCTCTTCTTAAGTTCCTAACAAGGATCAGAATGCTAAATGTATTCAAGCTGTATTAATGTAGGAGAGCTCTGCAAGTCAAAAACGAACAACAGCCAAACTACACAGTGTGTAGAATTTGCAGCATTTGAGGATATAATCCCAGATCTCACTGCAGATTTAAATTCCTACATAAACACTTTATGAGCCACAGCACAAATTTCAACTATATTCCAAACCTGTTTAAAACACAATGCCTCCCAATGAAGGTATCTTCCAATTCTGTAAAGGGATCACAGGCGCTCTCTCAACTTTCAAGCAATTGTAAAAGCTGATATGACTGTTAACAACACCTGGTTGTAAACGTGCAGTGTAAGATACCCTATAAGATATTGTATGCACTGTTTGTTTCCACCATCTTTTAGATACAAGCCACCCTCCATGCCCCCCTCCATCAGGGAGCTTACCTTCTCACCACTATTGTCACCAGCTTCTATTGCTCTGCATCTACTTTCTGATCATTGTGACCACTTGCTTGCTTGACAGGCAGAGAGCCATTAAGCAAGTAAGCAGTGGCCTCCAATCCCATTCCTTCTCCTCACTACCATCATTGTCTGAGCCAGAGCAAGAGGGGGGTGAACAAATGGGCAACCATGTGGAAGAGGAGGAACAACTCCAGAGGGCTCTTCTTGTCAGTGGAGCCCTGCCAAGATGTGGGCCTTTGGCAGGACCCAGCCATGCCTCCTCTTGACAACTGGATCACGTTCTGAATGGTAGAACCTGTGGGGACCACACACACATTACCTTGGACACCATGGAGATGAGGCAGGATATAAATAGAATAAATAAAATGGATAAATAAATGGTTGTTGGTTTCCCTCCCCTCCCCCTCACAAATGTTCCAGAAATCTGGGAACACAATGTTCATGTCTCTCTGGCTATGCCTAATTGAAGTTTCCTTGCAGCACAGCGAACCCTCGGGAAACATAATTGTTCTTGTGTCTACACCACCTGGTTAATTGTGTTGTGGACTGTCTCTTTCTTCAAACGCTTCTCCTCACCCACCTGAAGTAAAGCAGCTAGGAAATTAGCATACTCCACATATGGCACGGCAGTAACACAAGACAAAAACTGCCACCCAGGTCTTGGATTTGGAATCTGAAAGTTACCCAACAGCCATGCAATTGCGGAAAATTCCTTTCTGGAATAGGAAGACAAGCTAGCGCTCTCTCTCTCTCTCTCTCTCTCTCTCTCTCATACACACACACACACACACGGCTCATCTATACCAAGCAGGATATTCCATTATGAAAGTGGTATATAAAAGGCAGGAGCCACACTACTGCTTTATAGTGGCATTGAAGTGCACTGACAACTGTTGGAGCCCACTGACACATACCACATACTGCTTTCAAACCACTTTCATAGTGCTATATCCTGCTTGGTGTAGATGTGTCATGGGCCCCAACAGTTGTCAGTGCACTTCAGTACCACTGTAAAGCAATAGCGTAGATCCTGCAATACCGCTATAAAGCAGTACTGTGGCTCCTGCCTTTTATATATCGCTATCATACCACTTTCATAGTGGAATATCCTGCTTCGTGTAGATGAGCCCAGACAGAGACACACACAGAGAGAGAGAGAGAGAGAGAGAGAGAGAGAGAGAGAGAGAGATTCTCCATCTTATCACACCAAGTGATGGTGATCTCCAGCTACAGGAGCTGGAGATCAGACTCAGATTAAGGCCATAGCTAGACCTAAGGTTTATCCCTGGATCGTCCTGGGGTCAAACCTGTTCATCTAAGTGCCACACAGGGCATCCAGTGCTCAGGCAGGGACAAACCCGTGATGATCCTGGGATAAACCTTTGGTCTAGCTGTGGCCTGAGTGAACTATTCCTTCCCAACATTGAGAAATAGCTCAATTTAACTCAATCCCATTCAAATCAATTGAGAGCATGGCCATGTGTCCTCTTTTATAGAGGACAGTCCTCCATTTGAAGAACTGCAAGAAAGACTGTCCTCTGTTTGAAGGCATTCTCTTTTGAAGTCCTCTCCAATCCAGGTCCAAGAACTATAAGAACTGTTGCCCATCAACAGTTAGCATATGAACAATAGAATAAACAGGCAGGCACACAGGCACTTGGTCACAGTCTTGGAACAACTATTAGGTGGATCCACAGTAGGCTACAGAATCGGACTCCAAGAGTGCTTATCAACGGTACCTTCTCAAACTGGGGAGAGGTAACAAGCGGGGTACTGCAGGGCTCAGGCCTGGGCCCAGTGCTGTTCAACAATTTTTTTTAAGGATTTGGACAAGAAGGTGCAGGGAACACTTAATCAAATTTGCAGATGACACAAAATTAGGTGGGATAGCTAATACCCTAAAAGACAGAAGCAAACTTCAAAGTGATCTTAATAGGCTGGAGCACTGGGTTGAAAACAACACTATGAAATTTAATAGGGATAAATGCCAGGTTCGACACCTAGGAAAAAGAAACCAAATGCACCATTACAGGATGGGGGACACTTGGCTCAGCCAAGTGAGAAGGATCTTGGAATTGTTGTAGGTCACAAGCTAAATATGAGCCAACAGTGTGATGTGGCTGCAAAAAAAGCAAATGCTATTTTGGGCTGCATTAATAGAAGTATAGCTTCCAAATCACACGAGGTACTGGTTTCCTTCTATTTCTGTTTTTATTTTATTTTATCTTGTACACTGCTCTGAAATTTTCATTGGAGATTAGTATATAAATATTGTAAATAAATAAATAAATAAATAATAAAATATTCAGCACTGGTTAAGCCTGATCTTGAATAGTGTGTCTGGTTCTGGGCACCACACTTCAAGAAGGATGCAGATAAGCTGGAATGTGTTCAGAGGAGGCCAACAAGGATGGTCAGGGGTCTGGAAACAAAGCCCTATGAGGAGAGACTGAAAAAAATGGGCATGTTTAGCCTTGAAAAGAGAAGATGGAGGGAAGATGTTACAGCACTCTTCAAGTACTTGAAAGGTTGTCACACAGAGCAGGGCCAGGATCTCTTCTTGATCATCCCAGAATGCAGGACATGGAATAATGGGCTCAAGTTACAGGAAGCCAGATTCCAGCTGGACATCAGGAAACACTTCCTGACTGTTAGAGAAGTATGACAATGGAACCAGTTACCTAGGGAGATCATGGACTCTCCCACACTAGAGACATTCAAGAGGCAGCTGGACAGCCATCTACCAGGTATGCCTTAAGGTGGATTCCTACACTGAGCAGGGGGCTGGACTCTTTGGCCTTGTAGGCCCCTTCCAGCTCTACAATTCTATAATTCTATGATTCTACACTATGATGAGACGTACTGCATTTATATTTAACTAATAATAATTATTTCTAAATGTGCATCTATACCTGTGAATTAGCATAAGCAAATTTCGTGCAAATTTGTGTCCTCTTTTTCCCTTTTTTGGTGATGCATTTCTTCCTTTGGAGCTATTCACCTTATCCCTTACTGAAGATCTGATGAGATCTGATCCCTACCAGCTCCTACTCATCCCACCTCCAAATCCTCTCTCTCTCCCTCTCTCCCTCTCTTTCTCTGCCATCTAAACTCTCACCCACTCACAATCCTCCAACTCTCTTTCACCCTTCGCTCCCACCCATGTATCTGCTGCATCAGGAGGGAGAAAGGAAAGGGGGAAGCATCTTCCCCACTTAATACATGATGTGCTGCAATGCAGAACACCCAGTGCAAGTAGGGAAATGCCATTTGGGGGCTGGGCAGGATGGAAGGGGAAGGGAGTAGCATTTTTCAATAGCTAGGATTTTAACATAGAAAATAATTCGGGAATCCTAAGGGTCATTCCTATTTCTGGGCTTCTCCCAACTGCCATAATTTTAAGCATGTATCATAGCCAAAACCTCAGATGTTAACATTGTAATTCTTGTTATTGCCATGTTCTGTGAATGCAAAATGTATCCACCCTCTTTAAATCTGTTTTGCCAATGGATGCATTAATATAGTTTTCTGGTGTTGCTTTATTGAGAATTTTGTAGGCTTTCCGCATTTTATGTTTTATTACCATCTTTTATGGATGAGGTTTTTATTTGAATACACTTGCTTTTTACTTTTAAAATTGTCTAGTGATTATGTTTCTACTGAATTTATCTGAACTATTGAGGAAAGGCAGGACAACATTCTTGATGATGATGATGATGATGATGATGGTGATATGCTCTCAGGTATACCTCCTCCCAGGCTATTACCATTATCAGGCTGTCTAGAAATACTTTGTGACCTTTCACTTCATTTAATAACAACTATGTAATGGTGTCTAATGTCAGTCTTATTTCTCCATGCAACAGTCATCAGAGAAGTATCATAATAGTTCCTGTTTTACAGACTGGAAACTGACAGTAAGAGTGAACTTCCCTGATGATTACTCAACCGATTTAGCACAAGAACATCTGCTAAACAGGATATGAAGCAATATCTAATTCAGATTTAACATTCTGCCTTCTGAACCATAAATATAATTAGGTTCAGATGTCACAATAACCCATGATGGGTTAAATAAGCCATGGGTTATAGTATTTTCAGGAGATTTTTTTAATGCATGACGGCTTATTTGGCAAAAAAATAACCCACTGTGATAACCTATGGTCTGCAAAGTAGGTTATTTAACCCATCGTGGGTTATCTTGTTGTGTGGCGGTCATAGTCGGTTATTTTGGTCACCTACAGAGTTGCTTGGCAAGAGCAGTCAGAACCGCTGCTGTCATTCTCCTCCAGACAGCAGCTATCTGTTTCCATGATCTGTCTAACAACTGGTCATGCTCACAACCCAACCTCACCCTAACCCTTCCCCTGGCAGTGCACTCTGAGACCTCCCCAAGTGTCAAATATTGTTTTGGGTGGTGGCAGCTGTGCAGAGTTATCATTTTGCCTTGTGTGCATCCTTGCCAAGGGACGCTGTGTACAAAGTTCAGTCCCACTCCTGCAAACTTCCATGGAGTTATAGCCACCACCCCCTTTTTGGTGAAGAGGGGCTTTTGCTTGTGTGGCTTTGTCAGTGTGCAGGGCTTTCAATGGGCCTCATGTGCATCCCTACGTATGACGTTTGGTCCCGATCCTGCAAACTTCCGAGGGTTTAATTGTGCCACCCCCTTTTTGGTGCACCCAAGGTTTTCTCTACTTTGTGTGTGATCTCACAGGGGTTTGATGGCACATCAGGTGTCCCATGACTAGGGGAGGCTGTATATGAACTTTGGTCCCAATTTTGTATATTCTCAGTGCTTTAGAGCTGACATCCCATTGATTGATTGACATTATTTATATACCATTCAAGAACTTCGGAGTGGTGGACAAATAGAATAAAGAATAAAAACAGAATAAAAACACATTAAAAGTACATTTTTAAAAAAACGAAGTGCAAACATAACCATGGCTGGTCATTAATGGAAGGCTTCCTGGGGAAAAAACAACTTTTTTAGGAAGCACCAGAACGAATACAAAGTTGGTGCCTGCCTGGCCTCCAGAGGCAAGGAATTCCATAGGATGGGGGCAACCACACTGAAGGCTCTTCCCCTGGTGGACCCCAATCAGATGATAGGTCTATGTGGAACCACCAAGAGCATGCCCTCCAATGACCTCAGTGACTGGGCAGGTTAATAGGGGAGATGGCGCTCTCTCAGGTATCTTGGTCCCAAGCTGTTTAGGGCTTTGTACACTACTACCAAAACCTTAACCTGGGCCAGGAGCCAGTAGGTAGCCAGTGCAATTCTCTCAGCAAAGGAGTTATATGCTGAAAAGAGGCAGCTCCTGACAACAGCTGAGCTCTGCATTTGCACTAGCTCCAGCTTCCAGAGCAGCCCCATATAGAGTGCATTGCAGTCATCCAGCCCTAAGGTTACTAATACCTGAACCACCATGGCCAAGCATTCCCTCTCCCCTCTCCTTGGGATATTGTAGAAGCTTAAAACAGGCTATTACAATATTGTCAATGGGTGAAACAGTGCCACTGTTAGGTTGGGAGGACTGCAGCAGGACAGGGCATGGCAGGGATGTCTCAGATTATGCACAGTAGTTTAATAAACTATTCACAGTAGCTCATTTGTCTGATAGTGTAGGGGATAACAGTAGCTTATTAACCCATCATGGCTTGAAGTGACGTCTGAATACAGCCTAACTATAGTTGTGCTCTAATTGCTGCTGCTCTAATTGTTTCTGTACACTCACCTTTTCCTTTTTATACATTCCAGAATTCTTCCTTTCCCCTTCTTGGTGTTTGGGGTGTACAGAAACAATTAGAGCAGCAGCGATTATTGAAATAGGGATTATTCCGTTTATTGTTCTTTGCTTTCAATTTAGGGGTGGGGGGAAGCACTTAAGAGCTGTTTGGGGGCCTCTCTTTGCCTCACTTCCTTTCATAATGATATGTTCTCTCGCTGGGTGATATTCAGCCCCAAGCAAAGGCCTATATACCTCCATCAGAAGTCTTAATTTAGGAGGAAAGAATTAAATTGAAAAGGGTCTATGGGGACTCTTTGCTCAGGGATGAATATTGTCCTCTGTGGTGATGAACACTAAGGAAGTTAACTTGTGTCTACAGAAAAGGTTCCATCTTGTGGGAATGTGGTGAAAACAAGTTAGAACTTAGCCTTAATACAGTGATTTTACTTTTCAAGTATCTTTTTTATGCAACTACGTATGCATTTTCCGCTCTCATAGAATCATAGCACTGTAAAGGTTCAAAACTCAACCCCTCCTGTTGCAAATTACAATTATCCTCTCTCTAGCCAGCACAAACCAGACACAGAGAGCAAATAACTGTATAGTATTACTTAAAACTCAAATAAGCAATCCAATCCCTCCCCCCAATAGCAAACTTGGTTGGTTTAGTACCTATCACAGGGGAATATAAGATGTTTTGGAATACAACTCCCATAATCCTTGCCCATTGGCTATGCTGGCTGGGGCTGGTGGGAGTTGTAGTTCGAAACATCTGGAGGGCACCATGTTGCCTACCCCTGGGCTATCAGTTTAGTGAAATGGGGGGTCCTAAAAGCATGGTAGTGGCTCTACACAACTCAAGAGTCTTCCTAGGGATGCAAAAGTAGATATTAAAAATGTCCCCAAATGACATGTCCCCATGTTTACTTGAAACACCAAAGGGCAGGAATGCCTGTCTTTGCATCTTCCTTTTTTGGTGGGGATAGAGGTGGGAGAGTGTCATGAGTATGCTAGAATGCTGAACCTCATGGGAGAATCCCAATCACTGCAACAAAAACAATGCCAACTCCATTCCCCAATTCAGCCTCTGACAGAGGTGTGATTTCTTCCCCATGAAACCAGCCCTCCCACTTCATTTCTGCATTCCTAAATTACTGGAGCAACAAGAGAAGGAGCCATGGGATACTGTCAACAATGCTGC
The DNA here is from genome assembly GCF_023053635.1 of Elgaria multicarinata webbii. Lineage (NCBI taxonomy): Eukaryota > Metazoa > Chordata > Lepidosauria > Squamata > Anguidae > Elgaria > Elgaria multicarinata. The sequence continues at coordinate 41,968,530 of NC_086177.1, read as the reverse complement.
TCCTGTAACATTAGAATAGATCCTGAGTCTTTCTTAGGTCCGGCTCAAGGCCACCCATCATTTTGTGGCTGAGGAAGTGCAAGAGAGCCCTTATTGTTCCTCACAACCCACAAAGATAGGTCACTTCATCTTTGGCAAATAAACATTGCCCACCATAGTACCTTGTATCCACAAAAACAGCAATGATTAAAGCACCCCAGTGTCTTTTTCAAACCTGGAGGCTGTCTCCATGGTGCTGGGCTGGTGCCGCCTCTCTTCAAAACCCCACGGTTTCCCTCTCCCAGGGTGGTGTCAGGTAAATCCAACACCAAAGAGAGAGCATGGGGTTTCCTGTGGCCAACTGGGTACCAGAGCCACCCTCCTCCCTCTTCCTGGTGGAAGGCAACCAATTGTCGCTTGCCTTCCACCAGGAACCGCCCCTGGGTTGGCCCTGGATTAGCTCTGGAGCAACACCAGACGGCAGAAGAGCCATACGGACATCGCTCCAATTGAAAAAGTCGGGGTAAGTCCCTGACTTTTCAATCCACAGCTTTGCAGTAAAGCCCTGCGGTGGCTGCAAATCTGCACTTGCAGTGGATAACTGACGCAGCACAGATTTAGAGCCGCCACAGGGATTTCCCCATGTTTAGACAGCTCCCAGTGAACTCTACAGATCCAACTGGTGCTTATAATATCAGCTTGAAATGGTATCGTTTTAGCAGATAGAGGTTGCAACATAACTTGGTTTCATTTTTTATATTTTTAGATGCAACAAAGTATGAATAGTGTAGGAAAAATTAAGAACATTGTTTCTTGGAAGACTATTTTATCTCTTACCTGCTTACTCAGCTTTCATTCCCATGTCAATCTTATAAAGTCTAAATGGAGGAAGCAGGTGATTTCCAAGCCCAATTCAAAGTGCTATAAAGTCCTGTGAGGCTTGGTTCCCATAAGTACATACCATGCCTTAAGATTGTCCAGTGAGGCCCTTTTATGAATGTCTTTTTCATCAGAAGAACACAGTATGGCAATGAGAGACAGGTTCTTTTCAGTGGTGCCCCTTCCCCCCGGATGTGGAATGTTGTGTCTAGAGCCTGCCTGGAGCCGATAGTGACATATTTTTGGTTCAAGGCAAAGACCAGGCCTTTTAACATCTTTTAACATTTCACTATTATGCATTGAAGTTTTATTTTTAAGCTGATATTGACTATTATTTTAGTCCCTACCTTTGCACTTTTTGATTATTCTATTTTTACTTTTATGGGATTATTGCATTATTTATCGAAATGTTTCTAGACCGCCTTTCAGCCATAACATCCTCCAGGCAGTGTACAAAGCAAATATTAAAACAATTAAAACAATAGCAAAGATTAAAAACAGAAAAATAAAACCACCAAAAAAGTCCAACCAGGGAATCTGGTACCCATCAAACACGAAACGCAACAATATCTATACTGCCCACTGAGAAGTCATCAACAAAGGCCCTAATCTAACCACTCTAGGGAGGGAGTGCTAGAATAGAAAAGACCCCACCCTGTGCCATCAACCTATTTTTATTTGGAGTTGGGCCATATAACAAATCCTCGGACAAATATTGTGAATTATAGGCAGGTACATATGGGAGGAGGCACTTTGGACTTATTAAAATTTTATTTTAGATGGCTTTTTATTTTTATTTTCTTCTTTTAAAAGGGGGTATCCCTTCTAATTTTCTGCTGAAGATGCATTGTATTTTGTTCAATCTTTTTATTGAATTATTTTATTTGTGTTTTAATTTCCAGTATTTAAATGGCCGTACAATGCGTAGAGGACACGGTTAATAATAGGGGTGTGCACAGACCCCCCGCTCTGCTTCACTTCCAGATCCGAGATTTGCGGATCAGGCCGCTCCGCCCCGCCCCCGCTCCGCCTATGTCCACTCCGCTCCGCTCGGAGCTCCGGATCCGGATCGGAGCTCCATTCCCCCCCATAGGCTTGCATTAAGCTAAAAAAGTATACAACTTTTTTTCTGTTAAAGTTAGAAACCTCAAGTTTGGCACCATGACACCTCATGGAGGTATACACACGCACGCCAAGACTCAAGGCAATCCCATCATCCCCTGATTTTTGGGGAATTTATGAAAACCGGGCACCCAATTCACACCTCTTTCCATAACTCCGTCAAATTGCACGTCAAAAATATCAAACTCACCACCATGAAAGCTTATCCAGGGGTGCACATGCACACCAAGACTCAAGGCAGTCCCATCATCCCCTGATTTTTGGGGAATTTATGAAAATCAGGCACCCCATTCACACCCCTTTCCATAGCTCCGTCAATTTGCATGTTAAAAATCTCAAACTCACCACCATGATAGCTTGTCCAGGGATACATATGCACACCGAGACTCAAGGCAGTCCCATCATCCCCTGATTTTTGGGGAATTTATGAAAACCGGGCACCCCATTCACACCCCTTTCCATAGCTCCGTCAATTTGCACGTTAAAAATCTCAAACTCACCACCATGAAAGCTTATCCAGGGGTGCACATGCATGACAAGACTCAAGGCAGTCCCATCATCCCCTGATTTTTGGGGAATTTATGAAAACCGGGCACCCCATTCACACCCCTTTCCGTAGCTCCGTCAATTTGCACGTTAAAAATCTCAAACTCGCCACCATGATAGCTTGTCCAGGGATACATACGCACGCTGAGACTCAAGGCAGTCCCATCATCCCCTGATTTTTGGGGAATTTATGAAAACCGGGCACCCCATTCACACCCCTTTCCATAGCTCCGTCAATTTGCACTTTAGAAACCTCAAACTTGCCACCGTGATAGCTTGTCCAGGGATACATATGCACACCAAGACTCAAGGCAGTCCCAGGGGCAGAGCCCGGTAAAGGACCAAGGGAGAGGGGGACCTTACCTGCCTCCGTCCATGGTCCGTCGCCGTCTTCAATTGAGCCCGCGGTTCCACCAGGAAGTCTGGGCCGCAAGCGGCCCAGGCTTCCTGGTGGAACCGCGGGCTCAATTGAAGACGCCGATGGACCGCGGACAGAGGCAGATAAGGGAGAGGAGGGCGGGGAGGGGGGTTACCAGGCCCTGCCGCTGTCGCCGCATGGGCGACGGCGACAGCGGCAGGGCCCGGTAAACTCCACTTACCTTTCCGGCAGAGCTCCGGATCGAGGCGAAGGATCCGCCTTCACCTCGATCCTCTTCGCCACACTCCGCCGGCCCCCCAATCCTCTTCGCCTCCGCCTTAAGGGCAGGCGAAGCCCCCCGCTCCGCTCCTGCTTCTCCGGTCCGATTAGAAGCGGAGCACATCCCTAGTTAATAAGCAGCTAATAAGCACTCAGTCCCTTTCCAGGGAGACATCGGCATGGGAAGCAGCCATGCAGTTCGCTACACGCCATGTAATTCCTCCATCTAGGCATCGTGAGATCACCCTGGCTCCTAATCACATGAAAGCAGCTTCCCATGTTCCTGTAGTTACTTATGAATTGGGCCTGAGTGTATCCTAATACCATCCATTTTGGAAGAGGGGGGAATGAACATTTGAAAACCCTTTTAGAAAACAACCAAAAGCCCTAGGAGAGCCTCCAGAACTCTGTCCCGACTTCCAGCATGTTCACATTCTCAATGAAAAGGAAGACTATTAAACAAATGACAGATTTTTGAGGGCTTTTTTCTTTTGCCAGAGTTTACAGCTGTGGTGAACAGTTTGATTTAGCACTAATTTCTAATTATAACTTACTGGGGTTGGAGGAGGTTGTCAGTTTTTCATGTGTCTTGGTGAGAGGCAGAATGATTTGACTCTTTTTTGCTGCCAACAAAATTGTCTTATTCTGCTGTGAGGCTACCACTATTGGAGTACTTCCCGCTACTTGAAAAAAAAATAGTATAATGAACATAATGAGCTATTTCATACCAGAATGTTGGCTAAACACCTAAACCTATGACTCACGAATTTGCTTGAGGTATGTTATATGTATATAGATATATGCACCATCCCTTAGTATTAGGGAGATCTCATGTATGCTCCCCCCCTCTACCTTCCTATAATCCCTTTCTCTGTCTGGAAACCACCCTTTGTAATGTTGATCTTAGCTATTCTCTTCCTGTGTCCCGTATCCTCTTTGTCCTTTTCTACCACACACACAACAAAAATCAATTATTGACAGATCAAGATCAGGAGGAAAAATGGTCTGAAATGAAAAACCACAAATGTTAGGTATCTTTCAGGGTCCTTTATAATTGAGGAGATGTGACCTTAAGTGTCAGCGTGGGGGTTGGTGCAGGGGGAGCTGGTATGGCTGCATTGTCTACTAAAGCGAATAGACACATGGGTATGCTATGGTGTCTAACAACTGAATTTAATTCCTTTTTAACATGGAAGGCCAAAAGCCGAAATCTTATAAAGATGACTCCTGAAGAGGACCAGCTGCCGAGGCCTTTTAAACAATCTGTACCGCTGTCTGTCCCTGTTTGTCCTGGTGCTTACTGCTTTGATTGATGACTTGGCGTGTGGAAAACGAGCACCTGAATTCTCTGAAGGGTGGTCAGTGGATATTTGACCTTCTGAGGCCACAGATCAGAATCATATGCATTTCAATAACTTTGTTTTGATACCTGAAGGAGGGGGTAGAAATCACTGACACTGGTGGGGGGGAATGGAGGAGATTAAATATTTATGCTTGAGAGCATCTTTCAAAGGATCTTAAGTGATGTCTGTCACTGGCCTCTTAGTCGACTTCTCTTAGTTCTTGCGCTCTTTGGGCTTTTCATCTTAGGAAGGGTAAAATGCAAACTCTTCCGGAGTAGCATAGTGGGGAAGTTTTTAAAAGAGCTTCTGAATGGATTTTCATTAAGGGGCCTCTTTTCGGGAGAAAAAGGAAAGTTATATCATAAAAACTCCATTCCTCACAAAAACCTAGTCAGTACCCAGTTCTGTGCAGCTAATGGGTAGGAAACAAGACAGAGATCCATTGGGAAAAAATTGTAAGATTAGAAGATGATTTATTTATTTTTTAAAATGCTAAAGGTTCATGCTGTAAAGGGAGTGTTCTGAGTAATTGGCTTTAATGTGCGTGTTTTTTATAAATGTTTTTTATAAATGTTTTTTGTATTTATTTTAATGTAGTTTAATCTTTGTAAACCACTTAGAGATGGGGGAAAGCAGTCGAAGATAGATGGATGGATGGATGGATAGATAGATAGATAGATAGATAGATAGATAGATAGATAGATAGATAGACAGACAGACAGACAGACAGACAGACAGACAGATAGATAGATAGATAGATAGATATAGATAGATAGATGATAGAATAATTAGAATTAGTCCACAGTCCATTTACATTTCTATACAGCCATGTGACCCTGAACATGCCTGATCTCATCTGATCTGGGAAGCTAAGCAGGTGTTGGCCTGCTTAGTACTCAGATGGGAGACCATTTGAGAATACTGGATGCTGTAGTCTAATATAGGATAGAAAGCAGTTAGATTTGAGAGCATTACTTTGAACCTAGTTACAAGAGTTGCTGCTTTCTATGAGCAGAAATAGAGATAGGTAATGGTGGTGGTGTATGTCTACCAAAATCTTACAACTGGGGGTGGGTGGGGGGGAGTATGGGGAGGTTGGTCATAGTACAACAGTTGCCTGGCCACTAGCCTTCCCACTGTTATACTGGCATTTAACAAGGTGTCCATGTATCTAAAAATGGCTTGTGCCACTGCAGGTAAAGCTTAGCCTTTCTGGGAAGTGGGGCAGAACCAGCCAGTCCCTGCTTGACCCAATTGACCAGAACAAACAACCAGTTTCATTACTAGTATATTTGGCTGTGGTACATACAAGTGTCAGCCTTCGGGGTTACTGTGGGTTTAGAAAGTTTCCATATGCATCTTGGTAGGGTATATACTCATAAAAATGGCAATTCTGGTTCAGTAACCCAAAATTCTGCAACATCACCCAATTAAGATAGTTGGTAATATAATGAAAATGATGGCTAAATTACATCGATATATGCCACATGTCTCTACAATCCTCTGAAAACCACAGTAATGTGTTCAAATGGCACATTCAAATGGCACATCAGCACCATAATTCATGCCTAAATGGTCACTCTGTCTTTTCAGCAGGAATTGAACTTTGGTTCTTCCTTCTTGTGAATGTGCCAATAGCTGCTCCTGCATGAAGCTTGGATCCCAGTGCCAGATCAACTGAGTTCCTCAGCCACTCACAGAATTGTCCCATAATATAGTTCATTGATTCACAAACTCTAGCATGAGTCATGGTATCATTACGTCATGTCACAAACATTGGGGATCCAACTCTGCATGATGTCCATTTCCATGCATCATCCAGCAAACTATAGTCTACTGGGGCTGAGGTTATTTTGTTGATAATCTGCAATTGGGGGGGGGGGCATGGCACAGCTTTGGAATGTGCTTACAAAAATCTTAGAGCCTTTTTTCCAACCCACTTCCAGAGTGGTAGCTGATGTATGCACTGATTTGCGGACATTGAGAATGCTCACACATCAGAATGCAAAATGTTGTGTGCTAGCTATCAGCTTTCACACAATAGCTTCTGCATGTGGCACATGGACACTCAGCTGCAATTCCCATTTCCAGCATTGAACTGCAGTATTGCCATCATCAGACAGGAGTTTTATAGCATGCTCGTTGCTGGCCACTTATGGATGTTCGCAGGTCCTTTTGATAACACTGTCTGCCTTCCGTGTGTCTCCTGCTCCTTCTGCTCTTTTTTCTGTGACAAAATAAGACTGTGTAAATCCGTGTTTTTTTAATGAAGCAACACTTGCTGCCATTTCAAGCTGAGTGCATGAAAATCAGCATGATAAAAACGCCCACCAAATGGACCACGTCGTCATTGCTTGCTTCCTCTTTCTTCCCCGTGTGAAAAAAGAAGCTGCTGATCCCCATTGTGGGACAGAAAACTGACGGTAGGGAAATGTGGTTTCCCCCCATCTGATGATGCTCTATGTATCATATTTAGTAATAAGTTTCTATGGCTGAAAAGTTAATCACACGCATGATTTTTTTCATTATTTCTCCCCGTTTCTCTCTATGCAGATGTAGCAGTATAATTATTTTTATTGCTGAAAAAAATTCAGTCACTTCAAGTGATAAAATAGAATTCTATTTTTTTTTCACAATTCTATTCTTTTTCAGCTGTGTTAATCACAGTCTACAACATAGCTCCTATCCACCAAAGCTCTTGGATTATTCTGTTTATATTCACATAGTCATGTGTAGCACCCACTCAAGTCAAATGTTCATCGTAAATTAAAGTTAAGCACATACTTAAGTGTTTTGATGACTCACCATAGCTTAAGTGCCAGATGCTGTCGTGTCTGCTGTATCACATTAGGACAGATGACATCATCCCCTAGTTGTCTCACTTGGTTTTTTTTTATAGACAACATGGAGGGCTTCATTATTTCCCTGTCCATGTGTGCTGCCCTGCTCTTTGACTTTTCAGACTTATTGTGAATAGCCTTACTATGTTGTGTCCTGTGGTTTAGTGTGGAGCCCATGTAAATTAAAAAAGCATCACATATATTGGGAATGTTGTTCTTCCTGTAGCCATATGGTAGTGCCTGAGAGAAAACTTTGCAGATGAGAGAGCCACAATGCAGTTTATAGAAGTGCATTTGTCAGAGAGCCATGGGCCATAGCTAGGCAGGGCAAAATCCCGGGGTGATCTCTGGGATTGTCCCTGTGTGTTCACATGACGCACAGCAGGTCCCGGGATCAGGGAGGCCTTTAGGCCCATTTTTTCCACAGTCTCAGGCTGGATTGGAAAAGGCTGAATTCTAGATACACAAATGTTAATGGACTCCTCTCTTTTTCTTCTTCTTTTAATGCCCACAAAAGTAAAGGCAGAAAATAGTCTGCAATCATCACTTATTTGTACAGTCATGTCTCCATCTGAAGACATTTGACACACCTACTAAATGGAAGTCAGTCAGAGCTGCTGCTGCAGGATTCTTTTGTGAGTAAGGTCTTTTAAACAGTTTACGATATAATCACAGCAAGAGTGTGGAAAATCTCTTGACTTAAAAAAAAAGAAAAAAGGAGGGAAATAAAAATGCTAAACACTGAGACCGAAAGTGTGCCTCCCCTATGAACAAAGTAAATGATTTAGTGATGTTCTTTTTACGTTAAATGAGGCAGGAGATCACAAACTAAAAACCACTTAAATATGATTTTAAAATTAATTATGCTTCACCCCCATAATAGTGTTTAAATTGCATTTAAATTGGCTATCACGTATTGGCTTTGTTACATAGTAAATGTGGTTTTCTGTGGAATTCAAGATGAACCGGGACCGGTTTGCGAGAACGGTCCGTGATGTGATTGCTGGTTAGACTCAGGAAAAGACTTGGCAAAAGAAGATAAAGTGTATCACCTGATATCTATTAAAAGGGGAACATTAATTCTGTCATCGGCATCAAACTATACTTAATTATTGAGCTGCATTTTTGCTGCAAGGTACTTAACCATTGCTACATTCTCAGTGCAATCCTATGAATGTGTGCTCAGAGGCATGTCCCACTGTGATCAAAGGGACTGAGGGGGAATCCACACATCATACTGAGGCCGCTTCCATGCGGCCCCAGTGCACCCCGAAAACGATCGTGTAGCTTGCCTGTAAAAGAGACGAGGAAGAGTAGCTTGCCTAAACGATCGTGTAGCTTGCCTCCGCCGGCGCCGCCACCCACCTCCCTCCTCGCCGGCTGGCTCGGAGAGCTCGGCAGAAGAAGGCGGGGTGGAGAGCTTCTTCCGCTCTCCACCCAGCCTTCTTCTGCCCAGCTCTCCTCGCCGACCAGCGAGGAGGGAGGTGGGTGGTGGCAGCGGCGGCAAGGACGCCTCTTCCTCGTCTCTTTTACAGGCAAGCTACACAATCGTTTTCGGGGTGTACTGGGGCCGCATGGAAGCAGCCTCAGTACGACGTGTGGATTCCCCCTGACTCTCAGGCCTTAGCTAGACCTAATGTTTACCCCGGGATCGTCCCAGGGTCGTCCCTGCCTGCTCCCGGGATATCCTGTGTGTCATTTACATGAACAGGGATGACCGCAGGATGGTCCCAGGATAAACCTTAGGTATAGCTAAGGCCTCAGATAGGAAGTGTCAACCTGGATGTCTGTTTTAGAAAAAAAAATCAGCTTAAAAAGTGAAGGCGGGATTTTTCATTGCCTAAAAATAAAAACAAATGAAATAAAAAATGCTCATAAAAAGACATTCCTAAAAGTAAATTAGTGGCGGAGGTTTCTGTGATGGAAATTCCAAAGACAACTCAGGTTTTAAAAGCACATCTACTCTAAAACCAATGCTAGAAAAAGAATCAAAATGTTGTTCTATCCCAAGGGTGGAGGATATAAGGCCCAGTGAAATAACCAAATGTTCCTCCCCAGAAAGAATAACCACTGGGTGTCAACGTGTAGGGTGACAATATGAAAAGGAGGATACGGCTCCTATATCTTTAACAGTTGTATAGAAAAGGGAATTTCAGCAGGTGTCATTGGTATGCATGCAGCCCCTGGTGAAATTCCCTCTTCATCCCAACAGTTAAAGCTGCAGGAGCCCTGCCCTCTTTTGTATCTGGTCAAGCTAGTATGGCTAGAGTATAGCTAGAGTGACCAGAAAACAAAAGAGGGCAGGGTTCCTGCAGCTTTAACTGTTGCCATGAAGAGGGGATTTCACCAGGTATACAAATGACACCTGTTAAAGATACAGGAGCCCAGTCCTCCTTTTCATATGGTCACCCTAGTCACCAAACCATGGAAGCATGGAAGTTACGTGCACCATTGGATGAGCTTTGTTAGGTGGTGCATGACCTTCAGAAACTTTGAAATCCTGCGGATCTGCTGACTGGGAGAAGAAGGAGGAAGGATTGGATCCAACAGATTGGGATGCATGCATGTGCTCTATTGAATCAACCACATTTACAGTGCAATCCTATGTATGACTACTCAGAAGTAAACCCCACCAAATTCAATGGGTCTTACCGCATGGTAAATAGGCATAGGATTGCAGCCTTAGGCCGTAGCTAGACCTAAGGTTTATCCCAGGATTGTCCTGGGGTCAAACCTGTTCATCTAAGTGCCACACAGGGCATCCAGCGCTCAGGCAGGGATGAACCCAGGATGATCTAGGGATAAACCTTAGGTCTAGCTACGGCCTTAGTCGATATAACTGTGAATGAAAATATCTTTAGGAGGGAGATTTCTCTCATCCTTTTTGTATTTCCTGCTTAAACTAACATCATCAACATTGCTTTTGAAAACAAGTTTGGATGCCTAAACCCCAAAGAGAAACTTGGATTTTTTCTTCTTCTTCTTTGCACATTTGTCCTCTGATTAATTTTTCTCCTTTTTTTCCCCTTCTTCTTCTCAATAATCTTTTCCTCCAGAGGTTTTGTATGCAGGCAGTAACTGTTGAGTGTTAATTATGATTGATTTGTAATGGTCTGAGATGACTGTTTATATCTTCCTTTACCACCAGTGTGCCCCCAGTGACCTTTCTGAGACCGTTCAAGAAAAAAACTAAAATTATCTAAGCTTTTTTAAAGCCAGGAAAATTGTCTTAGCTAAAGTTGAAAGGGCCAGAGTTTCCCATGAAAAAGTAGGAATTTCGATTTTCATATAAGAGCTGCATTTCCTAATTAAATGGAATTGTTCCCATGATCCAGCCATATTTTATTTCTTTTAAGTCCCATTGATTTCAATAGATGTGCTTAACTCTCCCACTGAAATCAATAGGACTTAAGCATGCTTTACTTCGACAGGATCATCTCAATTTTCTAGATATAAAGCAAACATAGGGCAATTTTGCAGATCTTTGCATGAGACTAAAAATGCAATTGTATACATGTTTATTTGGAAGAAAGTTGCGTTGTGTCCAATATATTTACTCCCTAGTAAGTCTTTTCAGAGGATTGCAGCTTACCAATGCAGAAGTCAGTCTGATTAAGTTCAGTGAGACTTCCTCCCAGGGAAGTCTGTATTGGATTGCAGCCTTAGTTAGCTGATTCAAATCAAGGATATATGGTAATAGGGCTTTCTTCTGAAAAGACATGTAAAGGAGTGTACTGTAAATGACTTTAAAATACACCATATTTCTGAAACATACTGTAGATCAGATAGAGGTTGGAACGGGATCTTGTTGCAACACATGCCCAAATGCATGTGCAGTGTATGCCCACACATTATTTATTTTATATCATTCAACTATATTTTTAAAGTCTGTTCACTCAAAATTATTTCATACTGTATGAAGTAACATGATATAGCAGCCCGTTCACAGCTGCTTTCCATGGTCTAGTTTGTGCTTCTACTTTTTGGAGAATTGGGACATATTGGCCAAATGAGATGATAGGTTAAATGCCTGCATGCATTTGACATTTGTGATTTTTGTTACTTAAAGAGCAGCCATGGAAGGGGTTGGAGGGTCTCAGGATTAGGATAGTGGCACACAAAGTGGGATTTATGTCTTTGTTGTCTATCACCATCCGAGTGAAAATTCTTCACCCTAAAAACCCTGGTATTTCTCCAGGGGAGTAAGCTGCCATTAGAGCCAATGGTAGAGACAAACAGCGGCTTCAATGGGACTGTGATTCTGAGGGAAAGGGTTAACAATGGGAGGAGCTGTGGCTCAGTGGTAGAGCACCTGCTTTGCATGCAGAAAGTCCCAGGTTCAATCCCCAGCATGTCCAGGTAGAGCTGGAAAAATTCCTGCCTGAAACTCTGGAGAGCTGCTGCCAGTCAGAGTTGACAATACTGGGCTAGATGCTCCATGGTCTGATGCAATATAAGACTGCTTTCTTGGTTCCGACCCTCCCCCTGCGCCATGGTCCCTCTCATGACTGCCCTCTGTGGCTGGTATTTAAATAACTAAAATGAAATATGTTAAAGGCATGTGGGCATTTAATGTATCAAATGTTTTGGCCCTGAATATGTCCAAAATATTTAGATCCACATGGATTACAAACCTAGCACAGTGGACCTTAAACCTTTTACTCTGATATCAATGCTTGCATTGCAACTGGAAGGCAGGTGTGATATTTATTTATTTATTTAATTTTATTTGTAAAGGTATCAGTCTGCTTACAATTGAAACAGCATTAAATAAAAAACAGAAGACAGCCAGTCTGGATCAGACCAAAGGCCTATGTGGCCAAGAATTCCGTCCCCACAGTGGCCAACCTGATGCCCCCATGAGAAGCCAGTGAGCAAGATAGGAGTACAATAGCACCCCCTCCACTTGTTTTCTGGCAACTTGGTTTTAAGAGGCAGCTAGACCTACCTGATAGCCTGTGATGGAGGAGGGAAGATCTCGCATTGTGTTTAACGTGAGATCCCTCCTTTGTTTACACGTGAGGCGCGACGACCTCAGAAGGAGAAGCGTCGCGCCCACCTTTTAAAAAAAATCTTAAAGGGGAAGCAGCGTACGAACGCTCATGCGCTAAAGGTAAGTTGTTGTTTTTAATTTAAATTATTTTCCCTGCTCCCCCCCATCCTACCCCCGATGGGCACAGCGCTCCTGAGGAGTGCTGCACCCCATGCACAGCTCCCGGCTCCTTGCGAGGAATCGCGCAGAGCCGGGTCAACCCGCAGCACCCGGCCACACGTTCAGCCCAGGACCACAGAAAAAATGGGGCCAAAGGGGAGGGCGAGATCCTGAGGCAAGGGAGGGATCATCCCCCCTGATCCCGGGATCCCCTGTGTGTCATGTGGACACACAGAGACAATCCCAGGTATCACCCCGGGCTTTCGCCCGGTCTAGCTAAGGCCTGTATATAGCCTAGCCATTATGTCTGGTAGCCATTGTTATTCTCCCTGAATTTGTTTAATACCATTTTAAATCTGCCCATTATTCTAATATTAGGAGAAAGAGGAAAAATATCTCCCTATCTACTTTCTCCACACCATGCATAATGGCATACACTTTTCTAATGCCCCCACCTTTACATACTTTTTTCTAAGCTAAAAAGGCCCCAAAGTTGTAACTTTTCTTCATAGAGGGCAGCTTCTCCATCATCTAGAGCATTCTGGCGGCTTTTCTTCTGCGCCTTTTTCCAGCTGTACAATATTATTTTTGAGATGCGGCAACCACAACTCTACACAGTAGCTCAAAAGAAGTTGTATCATAAATTTTTATAAAGACATTATATTATCTGTTGTAATTTCAGTTCCTGTCCTGAAGAGCCCCAACCTGCAATTTGCCTTTTTCATAGCAGCTGCATACTGGGGGTTGATTAGGGTGACCATATGAAAAGGGCTCCTGTATCTTTAACAGTTGCATAGAAAAGGGAATTTCAGCAGGTGTCATTTGTATATATGGAGAACCTGGTGAAATTCCCTCTTCAGCACAACAGTTAAAGCGGCAGGAGCTATACTAAAGTGACCAGGTTTAAAGGAGGGCAGGGCACCTGCAGCTTTAACTGGTGTGATGAAGAGGAAATTTCACCAGGTTCTTCATATATACAGATGACACCTGCTGAAATTCCCTTTTCAATACAACTGTTAAAGATACAGGAGCCCTGTCCTCCTTTTCATATGGTCACCCTAGGGTTGATGTTTCATTGAGCTGCCCATCATAATCTAAGTTGCCTCCCCTGATCAGTGTGTGCCAGTTCAAACCCCATCAGCCTCTACGTAACGTTAGTAGTAGTAGTAGTAATATCATAATCATCGCCCCAATGTGCATCATTTTACACTTGCTTACATTGATTTGCATTTTAATGTCCATTTCCACCATTAGGAGAGATCCTTAAGGACCCCTTTTGTTTTAACCACCCTAAATAATTTGGTGTTGTTAGCAAAGGTGGCCACCTCATTGCTCATTCCTAGCTCCAGATCATTTATGAAGAAGTCCAAAAGCTCTGGTCTCAAACAGATCCTTAGAGAACTCGACTCCTCCATTGTGAGAACTGTCCAGTTCTCCGTGCGCTCTCTTTTTTCTGTTCTTTAACCAGTTTAACTAATTATCACAAACAATGCTGATGCAGTGGTGCACCAATACATCCTGTGTGATTGCACAGAATGTTGAGACAGGTCTGTTAGTTATTTTCAGAAGTGTCATTCAAGAACTTAAAAACCTGTAAAATGTAGAATTGTTTTGAAATTTGACAAGAATGAAATCAGTTGCTTGAATTCTGCTATTCTTTATCAGCACCGCAAACATAGTATTACTAGGACATAAAACATCATGTGTATATTCACTTTCTTTCTTGAATGAAATAGTTTTATTGTAAGAGGTATTATTTACCTTCCAAAATTTCACCACAAGATTTTTGTTTTCCATCAAAATACAAGACTTTATAAACAATGATTAATACAGCTCAATTATCAACATAGCAGGGCTTCTTTTGATACTGAATTCAAGGGAACAGTTTGACAAATCTCACATTTTAAATTTGTTTTACTTCTCCCAGTTTCCATTTCTCTTATGCTTCAATAACAGTTGAGGTGTACCTCAGTGAATTCACTTAGGTGGATTCTGCTGCTACACTGTGAAGAGATTTTACGCTGCATGTGAATTCAGCCTTGTGAATTGATTCACCTTGTGTTCAGCATACAACGCAGTAAATAAGGTGAATTTCTGTCAAACCTGTATTGGTCAGAGCTGGTGCCTGAGAGGATCTGGACAAGGTGACATCTGGAGCCTCCCAGTGGTAATCTGGTGCTCACCCCTTAGATTTTGATGGACCATTTGTGGTCAATACAGATGTCTTGGATAACGGGTAGGATTAGAACAAATGGGAACTGATGGAGAGCTACTTCCAGTGATATTTTTAAGTAGGAAGCTACTGCGCAAAGAGGAAAAATTGGCCTTTAATGAACAGCAGTGTTTAGAAATATTTTGGGACTGAGGGAAATTGTAAACTTATTTGTAGTGAAGAAAATGTAGCCTTTTCTATGAATCACTCATTACTGAACAAAAAAGGAACAAACTTCTTTGCTACAATTTATCTCTACAAGATTAGGATTATGACATTATACACGTGAAAGTGCAAGAAAATGTAATAGCTGATGCTCCAGCCCAAAGTAACTTTGCAACGATGTTAAGACTGCCTTGACTGCCATTTGTATTTTATTTTTTGGTACCCTGTTTCCCCAAAAATAAGACAGTGTCTTATATTAATTTTTGCTCCCAAAGATGCGCTAGGTCTTATTTTCAGGGGATGTCTTATTTTTCCATGAAGAAGAATACAGTACACATTTATTGTTGAACAAAAAAAAAGGTCTTATTTTCGGGGGGATGCCTTATATTACAGCGAGAGGCAATACTGGAAGTAGGTCTTATTTTCGGGGGATGTCTTACTTTCAGGGAAACAGGGTAGAAAGGTGGGATACAATTTTTTTAAAAAAAGACATAAATAAATACATAGCCAGCAGGGCAGGAGGAATTTTGAAGATGATCTTTGACTTCCTGTCCTCCAGTCTCCTAGACAGGTCTTTAGCAAGGCTGCTTTGGAGGGGGAAGGAATCTTCATGCAGATACCTTCCATCTCCTCCACTTCCTGCCCATGAGAATGCCCCCTTTTCTTCTTCTCCAAAGTAAATTTTCCAACCTCGGAGAGGCAGCCGGCACTGTACTCTTCACATGAGCTACAAGGGGGTGGTGACAGGGAGCAGTTCTCCAACATCCCTTTTTGAGGTCGGAGCACTATCTCTGACCTCAGAAGGGATTTTCTGAGCTATCCTGTGGTCCCTGGGATGCTTGTGCAAGGATATAGGATTGCTCTTTTAAAACTTTAATATGAAATCATGGACAGTCACTTTTCCTAAGGGTGTGGCAGTGTTAACAGATGATAGATAGATAGATAGATAGATAGATAGATAGATAGATAGATAGATAAAATAGTGAACATTTAAAATCATTTTTATACTTTGAGCCTCTCATCTGATATGACTGGAAAACAATCGGTAGTAGCAATCTACCTATTTGGTTCCATTTGACTTTCTTGTACTAAAATGCTGATAAAGTGGTCTCCTACAGGATATATTATTGAGAGCAGAGGGGTAAATTACCTTCCAGTCTCTCTTGCTTCAGCCTGTTCCTCCTCACAATCCCCTCATAATAAAGTTATTAACATAGATCAAACTAATTAATGGTAGCTTATCCTTATTGATTGAACCAATCCTTACTTTAGAAGAACTAAATGCATTTCCATTGCTAATTTTTTTAAAAAATATATGTGTCAGAGTAGATAAGAAAGTAGCTGTCAGTTTTGAATAATTCTTCTGGCCCGCTCTATATTTATGCATATATAAATATTCATTTTGTAGATATTTAATATACTTTGGCTGCAATCTTATCCACACACTTACCTGGACATAAGACCCACATTTACTATCTGGATAGCTGATTATGAGTGAAAGAAGGGAATAAGCTCTCTGCATCAAGTATGCTGATGCCAGCCGAAGGAGGGGTTAACAGCTCTTATGGGCTCTAATAAGGCCTATCCAGTGGATTTTTTTTAGGATGTTTTAACAATATATACTATGTTTTTAATCAGTATTTTATTTACACATGCTGTTGTTCCCCGCCTTGATCAAAATGGAGAGGCGGGTAAGAAATAAATTTATTATTATTATTAGCAGTTTCAGCAGACACCTGCCCACCATTTTGTCACAGTGATGGACCAGCAGGTCATGTAGGAGTGATTATTACCATCATCATCGCCTGTCGACCAGATTGGCCCTGAGAGATGGGTTTGTTTTTACCTTTTCTACACTGCTTGTCTTGGGGGAGCTTGGCATGTAATGCTTAGGTATCAGATAAGTAGGTTAGCTAGTTTTTCACAATAGCAAGGCTGTGTGGGAAAGTAAGTGATGCAAGTAAGAACATTAGTGAGCACTCTGAGGCACCAGAAGGGTAGTGGGGAGGCTTGACATTCTGGGCGTTTGGACAGGGAAAAGTACCCCTTTGGGTCTAATCTAGCTCACATACCTAGAACTATAAATCTCAGGAAGGTAGTAACTCAAGAAGGCCTCCCTCTACATCTGAAGAGGTTAGGCCAAATGTTGGGGAGGAAGTAGGAGGCCCACTACCTCAACCTAAGAACTGGGTCAGGCTTGCTAACTTAAGGCAGAGATAATTGCATAGTGGCTCCTGGGTTTCTTATATAATTCATTGCAGACTTCTGTTATGTTAAATAAAGCTGTGGTTCTAATGAACCAAAAGACAAATGTCTTGTCTCTTAATTCCAGATGTGGGCACAATGGATTGTCTAAGCCAAAGCTTAGGTCTAGTCACACAGTTTAAAAGCAAAGACAGTACCATACTAAGAAAAGCATAATTACTCTTGTGTTATGCTTTTAGAATTTTGTGCAACTGCACATTCACAAGAAACTGATTGGGACTGACAGAAAAAGTGGTGTCAGGCTTGTCATACTTCACAGTTAAAAATAAACTTCACCAGCTGCAACATGTGAAACGACATCACTAGTAAAATGTCCTCAGGAACCAAACTTTAGTATAGAGATGATGCAACTGGCCCAACTAACATGATTGTTATATTAATTACTAGGGGTGTGCACTCCACTCTGGAATTATATGGTAACCACAAAAATCCGCAGAGCATTCGATCTTCCAGAGCAGAGATTGGCTGCTTTCAAACCCATCGAATAATCTCAGAGCACAGACGTGCCCAATCGGAGCTTCTAAAGTCTCCGGAATTAACCTGCGCTCTCTCTCTCTCTCTCTCTCTCTCTCTCTCTCTCTCTCTCTCTGTGTGTATCTCCATATTTGGAAGACGGTGAGTGGTGTGAGGGGTAGTTTTTACATTGACTTCTGTGACTAACCAATAGGAATGGCCACAGTGGCTTTCTCCTCCAATCACAGTGTTCAGGAAAGTGGGAAACGCTAACTGGTGGCTGCTGAGAGGGAGTGTGCTGCGTTTCTGCTCGGACTCGTAGAAGTCAATAATCATCCATATTTCCACAGGCTGCTGTGATGGCAGCTGAGTGAGAGAGCCTCTAAACCTGAGGAAAGCACGGGCAGGCTTTCAGTGCAGGGGTGGGGGTTCCGTCCAATAGATCGGGAGGGCACGACGTTGGAGAAGGCTGGAGAGGGGAATTTTAAGAAATCGTAAAAATTCAAAGCATAAACTGATCTAATTCAAACTTGGTGGAGCTAAAGCCCTTTTTAAGAGCTATCATCTTGTCATGTTTCATCCATTTATCTATAAAAGTTATGCAGATGAAAGCATTTTGTTAGTTTCCATTTTAAAATACCTATAAAATCAAAGCATGTGCCAATTTGATGCAGACTTGGTCAGGATAAAGGTCTTCTTAAGAGCTATCACTGTGCCATGTTTTATGCCTTTATCTTTAAAAATGAGGGAGCTGTAAGCATTTCTGTTAATACCAGTTACCCAAATACTAAACAGTTGTTCGAGGGTAATTTGACGAGGCAGAGAGTGGGGAGGGGCTCCTAAATCGAGGAAGAGAATCACCTCTATGGAGCTCCAGAACAGATTTTGATGTAGAAAAGACCCAATTTGCACACTCCTATTAATTACTGAGAAGGACATATGAAAGCCCTAAACAGCTTGGGGCCAGGCTATCTGAAGGAACACCTCCTCCCATATGTACCTTCCCAGACCCTAAGGTCATCTTTAGGGGGCCTTCTCCATGAGCCCCTGCCAAAGGAAGTGAGGCAGGTGGCTACCAGGAGGAAGGCCTTCTCTGCTGTGGCACCCCAGCTGTGGAATGAGCTCCCTAAGGAGCCTGGCACCTACACTATATTCGTCAGGTGAAGACCTTTTTTTATTCTCTGAGCATTTAATTTAATTAATTTTAGCTTTGCTGTTTTAAAATTGTATTTCTGCACTGCTGCTGATTTTATCCTGGTTGTGCTTTTATATTGTATTTTATATCATGTTTTATACTTTAAATGGTTTTAATTTTTGTGAACCGCCCAGAGAGCTTCGGCTATTGGGCAGTATAGAAATGCAATAACTAACTAAATAAATAAAAGTGAAAATACTGGGACTATATTGCTAGTACATATGTTTAGGGATGGATGGAAATGTGAGTTGCAGGCAGGATCTACACTATTGTTTTATAATGGTATTAAAGTGCACTGACAACTGTTGAGGCCCACATACCATTTTCAAACTGCTTTCATAGTGTTATATCCTGCTAGGTGCATCTCTGGCCACTCTCTCCCACATTTAAACTTCTAAAATCTCAAGATCTTTCCATCCCAAATATGAAGAAATTTGCAAATTTGGGGGAATTCTTTTTTAAAAAAATTTGTGAACCGCCCAGAGAGCTTCGGCTATTGGGCGGTATAGAAATGTAATAAATAAATAAATAAATAAAAATTGAACTGAAATGTTCCTCTGCCCCAGCCAAATTCAATATGTACACCTATTCCCAGCACAGAGAGGACCATATTGTATCTGCTTGCCATATAAAGATGAGCAGCCTGTCAGAAAGAAAAAGAAGAGGCAGCCACCCCAATTCAGAACTAACATTGTTTGAATACATAGGGATTAAAACTCAGCCTTTTAAGAGCTAAGTATTCAAAGCCCTGGGCCTAGATGGATGAAACTTTCAGTTTCAGTTCCACATTAGAATTTTAAAAATCTCAAATGGTTTCTGTCTTGAATATGAATATATTGGCCAATTTGAGTAAATTCTTATTAAAATTGAGCTAACGCAAACATTATCTGCCATCCTCACAAATGTTTATATGCTCATTCTTAGTTTATATGTTCATTTGCTGAAAGGAAGTTTTCATGAAAGCATTCTTCCCAAGATTTTTCTTAACGACTTACTTTTCTACGGTGGCCATGCTCGCTACTCTGTAAGTCCCTAATTAGATAACCAGTAGGCTAATCCTATTTTTTCTGCTATGCTTGACTGTGCAGTCTCTGTAGCACCAGAATCAACACCTGCCTCTTATATACCGCATTCATAGTGGAATATCCTGCTTGGTGTAGATGAGCTCCTTCTCTTCACTTCTGCAGTCCTTGGGCAACTGACAATCGGAGCAGAAATCTTGATGGCAGGAAGTGTGGCAGCAATCTCTTGGCAGCTGCTTATTCTCCGGATGGCCCTTCTTTTGCTATGGTGTTTTTCCCAGGACAGATAGAATGCAGCCCAATGGCTCTTTCCCCCCTGGCCAGCGTGAGGCGCTAGAGTGCCCTTGCCTCAATTGTATATTTTTACTTATAATTGTATAATCCTGGCCATTCACTCAGCCCCCTCGTTATTATTAATCAGCTACATATCACTTTTATGCTAGCCAAACACACAAGCCATTTATTTGTATAGCTAACACTTTCAACAGGCAAGGCTTTTTCTTGTTTACCTTCACAACAGTCCAGTGAGAGGTATAATTTAGTTCATGTTCATTCCTAGTTTCTTCCAGACGAAGCCCCGAGACTGATAATGACTACACCTAGGATCTCCATCCGTGAACTCTCCTATTTCCAGATGTATACAGTTCCATGTGTAGCAGCCCCAGGGATCACTGAAGAGCTTAACCTCAGCAAAAGACACTGTGCACACAAAAACTGCAAAGCTAGTTAGACCTTTAGTGAGAGAAAATGCTGGATGCTGCACAATTTACACGGCCTTCGGCTTCCAGTTGAAGGGTTGGAAAACACACCAGACACCTTTCCTCGGATTCATAAATAGGCTTCCAACTCATATTAAAGGCCTGATTTAATTTCTTTAATATTCCCACCACTAACGATGTCTATTTAAGACATCCTTTTAAAAGTTTGTAACATTAATTTAATGGAAAGATGCCAATACCGCTCTAAGAACTCTATTAGATTTTCCCCCTGTTAAATTAATGTTACTAACTTTTAATGGATGTTGTAATTAGATGTTATTATTAACGGGAATATTACCCAAATTAAAATCAGACCCTTGGAGAGAGACAACTTACATTTACAAGTGCATTAAGCATTAGTATCTGGACATTATACATACAAAATAGTCCAGCCAGATGGCCCCGGCTTTGTTTCACTCCCGCCCCTGTAACCTGCCTACAGGACCAGGCGTGCATAGTTTTGTTAGCACTTAATGTCTGTAAGAAACAGAACAACTATTAACCATGCCTACCTACTAAAGGAGGAAGTGAAGGTTTCTCTTGCACCTTCTAAAGAAGGGAAAGGGGAGCTGCAGCTCACAATTTCACACTCAATTTAAAAGGTTCACTCTCAGCCTACTCTGATTGGGTTCGGCAGTTTGAAATTGATTGTTTTGGTTGTAAAACTTGCATGCCTTCCTAGCCAATTTGAAGGAAGGGGGGTGGAGAAAGAAGTTATTAGGTTATAATGAGCTGGAGAGCAGTAAGAAAAAGAATGTCATGAATTCCAAGCTACCAGATCTAGTCTTTGAAAGCCAATGCAAAATGACACAACGTGGTTTTGTTCATGAAAGATGGGTTAGCCAATGTTTGGCAAACTGTCCTAGAAAGCCAGGATTCTGTATATCTGCTCTGGTTATGAAGTTTGCACCTGCCTGCTGGGATATAAAAGGTCAGGTGTATATCTGAGAAAAACAGAAGCCCAAGTGGAGCAGTGTAAAAATAAAATTAACAAAATTAATAATGGTTTCCCTTTTCATTAGGTGTTCTTATATCACATGAATTAAAAGTTATGACATGAAATAATTAAAACGTGATGAGAATGGAAGAGATTCAATACGAAAAGCCTGGTTATTGTAAGAATGTAGATATCACAAGAATTCAACCTGCTTATCTATAAAAATATTGTTTGTCAATGAATTCATCGGAAAAATATAACAAAGTTAGGAATGACTGCCAAAATGTTTGGATCAGGACGGAAATGTAACAGAATACAGAAGTGCCAGATTCAACCTATTTTTCCTTTCTTTTAGTGTCAAATCTAGAATTTCAGTACAAAAACAATTCTTTAGTAGAGCTCCAATACAATTAAAGGAATGTTAATACAGTGAGCATATGCATTTTAAGCTACAATCCTATACCCACTTACCTAAACATAGCCGCATTAAACATAGCGGGTTCAATGGGACTTGATCTAGACATAGTCCTACTTAGAGTAGTCCCATTGAAATCAATGGGATTTAAGTTACTCAGTTAGTCATGACTGTCCAATTAATTTCAGGGGATCTACTCTAAGTAAGACTAAGTCTGGATCAACCCATTTTTAAAAAAATCTGCTGCCCATTTAATTGGGGGCAATTTTTAGTTGCTTATATACATTTTAACATATAAAGATCAGAGGAACTGCAAGTTGTTGGGAGTTATTTTAAATCAAGAAAGAAGTGGGGGGAGAAGAGGTGTTGACATGAAGAAAAAAACAGTATGAATAAGAGCATCTCCCACGTTTCTGCTCTGATAGGGATATGTGGGAGGAAGCGACTTTTCTAAAGTGAAATTATCCAGGCCTGTTCCTCTATGCTCTACATGCTCACCAACCAAATTGAGTCTTTTTTAAGATCTAGGGGAAATTCATGTTCCCTGGCAGAAAACAATAGCTCTGAGAAAGACACCTAGACCAGAGGCCTCTAGATCTTTTGGACTGCAATTCCCATGGTGAGGGATGATGGGAGTTGAAGTCCAGCTACATCTGGATGGGCATACATTCCCCATTCCTGACCTAGTGTGGATCTACACTTCTGCTTATATCGATTTTTTGAGCCTTTCTAACGTCGTAACTTGTATCACTACCTTGTATACCGTTGCTCAGTAGCGTTACTTACCTTTTCTTGTAACGTTGTTGCAGAGCACACTGTTCGTTGCCCTGTTGTCTGTGTTGTTTCTTCTTCTCGTTTCTGTGATCCTTGCAATTCCCAGACTGTCCTTTCTCTGCGCCTCCCACTTCCTTGTTTTTTGTATTTTCCATGCCTCTCTAGCTAACATTCCTTTAATTTGCATGCTCTTAATTTCAAATCTTTGTGGCAGGAGTTCTTCAGAGAGAGTGGTTTGTGGATGGTCGGAGTTGTCTGTCTCTTGAGGAAAGTGTAGGGATGCCTGGTGAACGGAATGTGTTAAATCTTTCTCATTTTTAAAACATTATTTCCGTTGCATTACATGCAACCTACCTCAGGTAAAAACTTTTTAAAAAAAGGTTATTAAAGGATGCGCATATGCACATAATTTAATTTATTTAAAAAAAAAAAGTTTTTACCCGAGGTAGGTTGCATGTAATGCCACAGAAATAATGTTTAAAAAATGAAAGATTTAACACATTCCATTCACCAGTTCTAACAACGGTTACTGAAGGTGCGTAGAGGAAGTTACATCAGACAGGAAGCCCGGTGAGGGATCATGTGACATTAGTTTCGCAATGCGACACAGAAGACATCGTAACAACAGAGCACATTGAAAGAAGTCTAACGATGCAGAAGTGTTACAACGAAAGGTAAAACAGTACAAAACCTTTCTGTATAACGTTATAAGGAACACATCACGTGATCACAGACGTCATCCAGAGCTATCTATAATGTTACAGCTACAGTAATGTAGATTCAGCCCTAGACAAATGAAAACTTATACTGTCAAAACGTCTGTAGTAAAACCAAATCATGTAACTTAGGCTTTAGCTAGATTTACCTTATAGTCCGCAATGGAGGAGGGAAGATCTCGCGTTGTGATTAATGCGAGATCCCTCCTCCGTTTACACGTGAGGCGCAATGTCCTCAGGAAGAGAGGTGTCACGCCCACCATTTTTTTATTTTTAAAGAGGACGGAGCGCACGAACACTTGTGCAGTAAAGGTAAGTTTTTTTAAAAAAAAAGACCTACTTTTTCCGCTCCCCCCATCCTAACCCCAATGGGCGCAGCGCTCCTGGCTCCGCACGAGAAATCGCGCAGAGCCAGGTCAAACCGTGGCAACGGGCCACACATTCCGCGGTCTCAGGCTCAGCCCAGGACCACAGAAAAAGTGGGCCCAAAGGGGAGGGCTCTATACTGGGGCAAAGGAGGGATGATCCCTCCCTGATCCTGGGATCCCCTGTGTGTCATGTGGATGCACATGGACAATCCCCGGGTTCACCTCGTGATAAAGCCCGGTCTAGCTAAGGCCACATACCCCTGCTTCTAAATAGAAGGTCCTGGGATCCATCCATCAAGCATTGCTTCTCATTTCATTTCAATGGGGCCAAGAACCAAAGGTTTAGTGTAGATGGCATCTCGTGTTAAGCGTTCTAAGAAAGATAAGAATTTAAACAACCGGCATTCAAAACTAGCAAAATTGTCAAGATTCATGGGGAGCGAACCATGTTATCTTTATTTTGGGGTCCAACCGATGTTAATAATGGATTGTGGAGTTTTCTAGTTACATAGAAGTCTTCCTCAGGATACAAACATTTAAATAATCGTATTGGAAGAAACACTTGCAATTAGATTTGGAAGTATACCAAAATATTAAGTTACACTGAGGCATGATGGGACAAAGACACATCTGTTTGTTTGTTTGTTTTGTTTGTTTTGTATTTCCAGTATTGGGGGAAAGGCATAATAATAATAATAATAATAATAATAATAATAATAATAATAATAATAATAATAATAATAATATCCCCTTTGAAAATAGAAAGAAAAGTGGAAACTCCAATAGCATTAGGGGGGAAGAAACCTTGGCTCTTTAATTAAATGAAGACCAGGTTACCAAAAAAAATTGGTCAAGACAGCTGGAAGCACCATGTCACATTTCATTTCATTTGACTTTTGCTCATCTTGCTAACTGATCTTCATGCATTTCCATACACACGCATGCTCTTCCCAGGAACCTCATGCTTTGATTTTATGAATCTTTCCCCCTCATTGTTACATGCTAAATTTGTGAAATGTCCCTATATGCTTAAATACCTGAAAGCCTTTAAATGACATCTAGGTAAGTAACTTTGGACAGTATCCAATGGGGTGAAACTGCTAATGTAAATTATATTGTGCTAATGTAAATTACTCTAGCTCAACAGCATTGGCGTTAGCTGGTGCACCAATTCCGCCTGGGAAAATGGTGCACCAGCTAATGCTACTGGCATTGTGCTAGAGTAGTTTATACTAGTGGAACATAATTTATGCAAGTAGTTACACCCTGTTGGATACTATCCTGGATTTCCATCATGTATCAGCCCATATTTTGGGTTTGGCTATTAGGGGGCGAAAGGGTTAATAAGGCATGTAGGTGAAGGGCTGCATAAGTTGATGAAAGTTAAAGAAGACCCATTCAAATGAATGCATCTGCTTCTCAAGAGGGGAGGAAGATGGATTTTGTAGAACACAACACAACCAAAGTACAGGGCCAGAAGCCAGGGAAGATTGTTCTGAATTTCCAGTCGCTAAAAGTTGCAAAGCATCTAAGCGCCGCTCTGATTTGGAGCAGTTTGAAATGAGGCAATTATTCTTTGCACACTGCTTTGCTTTTGAATCTAACAAGTCGGCAAGACCTAGATATAAACAAAGATGGAGAAACTAGTTAAGACCTCAATGCTGTCCCACTTTATTAGCCATTCACTTCACTATAGGTGACAACCACTGAGTCTGAGAATGCAAAAGAAGTGTCTTCCACTGCCAAGGACCAGCAAACACCCACAGAGGCACAGAATGGGCAAGGCTGTATGCCCCATGATGGAGGAAGTATATCAATGGCTTTATTTGTTTTCATTCATGCTGTGACCTAAAGAGTATCCCTGTTGAATGTTTAAACTCAAGGTCATTAAATTGCCATCACAATTTCTGATTTCAGCCCTTACAGCAAAAGAAGACCTAAAAAGGTTTAGATAACCTAATTGAAGAGATTTTTATTTTATTTATTTTTTAAAGTCAAATTGTCAAATGTGTGTATGCATGGCTTTAATAGTTATAAGGAGCAATTGTCAATGCACAAAAACATATCAAGAAATGTTCTGATTCTCTAAATTCAAACGCTGCAGCATTTTGGAATGTGCCATCTATCCTGACAACTAGAGTCACTTGTCGGAATGGAATATGAGTTTGGAAAATGTGGAAAGCGGGAATTATATGCTATATGCAAAATCAGACTGTTTTATTTTTGTTGTTTGATTACGATGCAGTCTGGTTCCAACCCATGTTAAGTTCAAATGCATCAAATATATTGTTTCCAGTTCTTTACTATGAGCAAACTTAATTATATTAATTCATATATAAGTTATCTAAATAAATGTGTGCTGCATGTGATTTTACAGCACAGGAACTGGTAG
Organism: Elgaria multicarinata webbii; assembly: GCF_023053635.1. Lineage (NCBI taxonomy): Eukaryota > Metazoa > Chordata > Lepidosauria > Squamata > Anguidae > Elgaria > Elgaria multicarinata. Next base: position 41,942,360 of record NC_086177.1, on the reverse strand, counting down.
GACACACAGGATGCAATCTCATTTACTTCTTAAACTCAAAGCTTGGCCAGTGATCGGAGCTGGGGTACATGTATCTAACACTTTGTATTGTATTCAGACTTGGTCATACTTATATTTATGGTGGCCAGGTGTCCTACTTAACACAGAACATCCCTCCATTTTGAAGAACTAGGAAAGGAGAACCCTCCATTTCAAAGGTGTCCTTTATTTGATGGTTTAATATCTGGTTTAAAGTCAAAGAACCATAAAGGGTTTAAAGTTGCCCATCAACAGTTTGTACCTGGACAGCAGATTGAAGAGGCACACAGGTGGTCTAGTTAGTCATCTCTACTATGGTGAGAAGTCGTGTATTTCTATTTAAATAACAGTTATTCTTTCTAAATGTGCATCTATAAAAATAAATCTGCAGGTGTAGAATGTTGTTTATTGAACAGAGTGCTGGACTAGATAGACCCCTGGTCTGATCTAGCATAGCTCTTCTTATGTTCTTATGTTACGGGAACTAGCTATCCTCTTTTTGGTGATGAATTTCTTCTTCTTTGGCAACGTGTACATAGCCTCCCTACCTAGAGTATCCAAACTGAAATTAATGGGGCTTAATTAATTTCAGTGGGCCTATTCTTAGTATGGCTAGGTCTAGATCCAACCCATGTTGTAATTTCTACACAGATGTTTTAATGGTGCTGTTATATCTTGATAAGTGCATAAGGCCACCCTTTACTGATATTTAACCATTAGCAAGGATGAATTCCATAATAAAATAGGTATTTAATCCTAAATTCTTCATTCAAATACTAACACATCACTAAATGTCTAATAATGTACAGTGCAATCCTATACATCCTACTCAGGGGTAAGCCCCATTGAGTTCAATGGGACTTACTCCAAGATAAATAGGCCTAATATTGTGGCCTTCGTATAGTTACCTGAATGCAACTGAAATTTATTATTCGCCCATGGGGTGCTTAAGAGTCAACACACGATTCAGTATGACTAGGGTGACCATATGAAAAGGAGGACGGGACTCCTGTATCTTTAACAGTTGAATTGAAAGGGGAATTTCAGCAGGTGTCATTTGTATATATGGAGAACCTGGTGAAATTTCCTCTTCATCACAACAGTTAAAGCTACAGGTGCCCTGCCCTCTTTTAAATCTGGTCGCTCTAGTTTAGCTCCTGCACTTTAACTGTGGTTATGAAGAGGGAATTTCACCAGGTTCTCCATATATACAAATGACACCTGCTGAAATTCCCTTTTCAATACAACTGTTAAATATACAGGAGCCCTGTCCTCCTTTTCATATGGTCACCCTAGTATGACCAACTGGTTTTTGCCTCCTTCCTCCTATCGCACCATGATATGTTTTCAAGTCCGCCCCATCCATGCTGCCTTTGTGCCAATGAAACAGGCAGGCTGGTTCTTGTAGCATTTTTTCTGCCCATGGTTTAAGCAACGTCACACGAGTTAACAACTGAAGAGTGCCATTGTGAACATGCAATTGATGTTACAAGCCAAAGCTACACAATGAGCGGAGTGCTGCCAAGTAGCCAGCCATAATGACCCCTCTTAGCCCAACGGTGGTTTTAGGAAATGCCTATATTCTAAATAAAGTACTCGTTTTTATTTCAGATTTTCTGTAGGACAGAAGCCAATGTTCTCATATAATGGACAAGCTATGCAGTAACAATCTAAAAAGAGATAATAGCCTTCAAGATGTCTAAGAGTTAGGTTTGATTGTTCATTATGTATATTAGCAACCTAGGACACATTCTTTGGGAATCCTTCCTGCACATTAATGTCCTTTATGCTAATCATTCACAAATAGACATTGTATGTGAACCATTACAATCTGCTTCCTCTGGTCTTTAATTGGATTTTATTAACTTGAAGCTATTGTTGAACAGGAACAATAGCACTGATGAAGAAGATGACGGGAGAAATAAGCAGGGTTTGCATTTTGTTTTTTCCCCAGTCTCTTCTGGTGAATAGTTATACACAGGTGAGGAAATCTAAATATTAAGCACTGTTGTTTGTGATGTAGTTAGCTATGTAGCCTTTATCGTCGAACAAAAGACATTTTAACAACCTGGGTTAAAAAAAAGTGTTTAAAATATTGTATTCATTGGTCATTGTTGAATAAGAACAGGGAAATATATTAACTTCTAACAGCAACTTCTAATAATTAGTGAAAATTGTCAGTAATGCTAAGGATGACCTTTTGATTTAAATACCATTTCTTTCTTTCTTTATTTATTTAAAAATCCTTTTGGACAAGCTTAATTGTTATGAGATATGGTCATTTTAATTCAAACCATAATCTGTAGAAATAAGGCTGTTGAATTTGAATGATCCACTGGACACCAACTTTTCCTGTTCCCGCAATATGAAATAATAACTGGTAATCATTGTTTCTTTTCTTTTTACTATAGGGAATCATAGCATCTAATTCTATCTTTGAGGACATGGTCTATTTTATAATGAAAAATGTTGGGAGTGCTATTTCAAAGTGTGCAAGAACATTAACAAAAGAACGTGCTTAATGCGGGTCAGCCTGATGTCATCATATAAGCATGGGCAATTGAATAGCTTATTTAAGGGTCGCTTGTGAAAGCAGCTTTTGGTGATTTAGGGTAATGGTGGCAATAACATCTACAGGTATGCTTCAGTTGAATCCTCAAAGCACCATTTATATTAGTCATATTTGGAGGTTTTCAATTGATGAATCAGAATATTATATGATTGTGAATATAACGCATAGCTTCAAGAAATGAATGCACACCTTTAATGGTAGACCTATTCTATTAGCTTAGACAGATACTGTATTCTGCTTTGTTTTAAGGTAGGTTGCTTGCTGAGAAGTTGACACAACATTTGTAAAGAAAGCAAAGATATTGTCACATAGAACGGTTCTTTTATCTTTTAATTGTACTTTGTGCAATGGGTTCCTTTCCATCCACCCTTCCAGCTTCACTTCTGTCAGTGGAACGCAAAAGGGGGGGTGATTGGCGCCACCAACATGGGGAGGGGACTGGAAACCCTGTTTATAGAGTGCTTCTCCTCCCCAGTCTCCTCAGCATCTTTTGGGGCTCCCTCCCTCTCTGTGTGTAGACAGTGTGGGTTCGCCGGTTGCCCCTGGGTGGGGGAGTAGGAATTTTTTGCTCTCAATCATTTCTTTTGGGAGTTTTTTTCACCTACTTCACACTGTAAGACAGCAGGGGAGTATTAACTAGGCTAATTGGTTGAATTTGGCCACATTTTGACTGGGGGCAGGCGTACGGGCATCGGGAGCAAGGATAAGGTTGGTGAGCATTTTTAGGCACCATTGTGGTGATTGGTAAATACCTGGCCCTCAGCTGGAGTCCTGCGGCACCAGATGACGGGATAAGGGTTATCTCTCAGGCCAACCTTACTCACTCACTCAGAGTTTTGCAACCTTAGGGGGAGTGACATCGGAAGGGCTACCTACCCCAAAAGGAGAATCCTGACAGGTGGCGATAGACACGCATCACAGGTTGGAATATGAATGGAGTGCCCGATCCCAATTATGGCCAAGATGTTGGCCAAGATTAGATGCCCGCCTAGGCCTCCATCTTCCTTTGCAGGTATTCATAAATAAATGTGGCCCTACTTTAAATCCAACTTCTTGTCTCGTCTCGTTATTTCACCTTCCATCCGCAAAGGGGAGGTGATTCCTCAAATGCCCTCCAAATCTGCTCCAGAAGGTTGGGAGCCCCTCTGTTATTATTATTTATTTATTTATTTATTTATTTATATAGCACCATCAATGTACATGGTGCTGTACAGAGCACCATGTACATTCTCTGGAGCAGAAATCACAGGATGTAAGACCTGTAATGGGGAGAAGAGAAGGGAAAGGTCCTGCTGTGCAAGCAAAAGTCTGATTGCACAATTTTGGATTTTGCCCAGAGAGAGAGAGAGATCTATTTGTGTATATACAACATTGCACTCTAAGCCATGCTTGGAGTATGGTTTCAACCCAATATTTTCCCTGACTTATGGCATGCATCTGTTCAAGCTTGTGAAAGCTGGGGAGAAGAATTTATGTAATGCATTTCAAATGTTTCAATTTTAACTGTATGAATACTTAGGCTAGCTTGGTAACAACAAATTTATTTGTGTCTAAGGTGTCACATGGTTTCTTTTGCACAGGGCATTTATTCCGGTTTTACAGTGTTTCCCTGATGATTGTGCCACATGACTCACGCACCTCTCTGTAGCAAGCACAGGGTTACTTGCTGTAAACCTTGATTTTGGCAAACTTGTTTTCTGATGGATTTTCCCATCACAGCCCTTTGGGAGTATATGTGACCTCAGCTGCCTTTGGTGGGGCTGTGATGGTGGAGGAACAGTGCTGATTAGCAAAAGGGAAAGTTGCATCATGAAAGGGTGGGCACATACCTTCTTGGAAGTAGTTCATTGTCTTCAATTGCACTTTACTGAGTACAAGCAGAGAGAGGGTTTGGGAGAATCCCTTTGCCTGCTCTTTTTTAAATTTCCAGGCCAGCAAATGTGCATATATGTTTAATGAGTGATCACAGTGAAATACCTTGGTACTAAGATTTTAAGAGATGGTAACTATGATTTTTTAAAAAATGCCCCTATGAATAGTATAAATAGTAGGGCTGTGCTCTGCTTCGCTTCGGTTCAGAGAAGCGATAGCAGAGCGGCCTGATTCGCCTCCAACAAAGGCTGACACAAATCGGGTTGGGGGGCTGCAGATCAAGGCGAAGCGGTTCACCTCAATCTGGAGTGCCAGACACAGGTAAGAGGGGGAGGGGACTCACCTGGCACCAGAGTCGCAGTCCGTGCGGCGACGGTGATGGAGCCAGGTAAGGGGGCAGGGAGGAGGGGGGCTTACCTGCTTCCATTGCAGGCTTCAACTGAAGCCTCAGTTGAAGCCGTGACGGAAGCAGGTAAGGGGGTAGGGGGAGTTTCACTTACCTGGCTCCGCCACTGCCGCAGTCCATGTGGCAGCAGTGGTGGAGCCAGGTAAGGGGGCAGGGGGAGGGGGAGAGGCTTACCTGCCTCCTTCACAGTCCGTCGCGGGCTTCAACTGAGGCCCTGGCTTAAAGCCAGAAGAGGCCATGGCCTTCTCTTCCGGCTTCAACCAAGGCCTCAATTGAAGCCCACGCTGGACCATGACAGAGGCAGGTAAGCGGGCGGGGGTTGGCTTACCTGGCGGCGGAGCCAGGTAAGGGGCATGGGGGAGGGGGTCTTACCTGCCTCCGTCACGGGCTTCAACTGAGGCCCCAGCTTGAAGCCAGAAGAGGCTGCGGCCTTCTGTTCTGGCTTCAACTGGGGCCTCAATTGAAGCCCGCGATGGACTGCGTGGAGGCAGGTAAGGGGGCGGGGGGGTTGGCTTACCTAGCGCTGCTGCTGTCCATGCGGCAGCAACGACGGTGGAGCTGGATCTCACTCTGCGGAGCGGAGCGGGGGATGGGAGGATCGGCCCGAACCGGTTCGGGGGGTCTGTACACAGCCCTAATAAATAGTTATGGGAAGTTTGGATTTCAATATGGTCAGGATCACAAGAAAACATTTCTATGGGCCTGTTCAGAAGACACCTTCAACCCTGCTGGTTAAGGCTTTTGCTTAAGCAGCAGAGTTTAAGATGTGTTGTGCGATGTGTTTTTCTAAACTCTGCTCACTCACTACCCACAGTCAGACAGTTTGCAGCAGGGTTAGTGGCTCTAACCATGGCTTAAAGTGTTGTGTGCGACAGCACAGATAGTGATTAGTGCTAACCTCAGAGAAACACAGTTTTGCTAACCACAGAGCCTGAAGTGTCATCTGAACAGGCCCTATAAAATTATACATTCCATTGAAATGGGCATGGACTTATTTTCCTTTTTTAAAAAAGAGATTGATTTCTAACATAATAACTAGGGCTTTTTTATCTGTTTTCCTAAAATAAGTTATTGTATAGAATCATAGAATCATAGAATAGCAGAGTTGGAAGGGGCCTACAAGGCCATCGAGTCCAACCCCCTGCTCAATGCAGGAATCCACCCTAAAGCATCCCTGACAGATGGTTGTCCAGCTGCCTCTTGAAGGCCTCTAGTGTGGGAGAGCCCACAACCTCCCTAGGTAGCTGATTCCACCGTCGCACTGCTCTAATAGTCAGGAAGTTTTTCCTGATGTCCAGCTGGAATCTGGCTTCCTTTAACTTGAGCCCGTTATTCCATGTCCTGCACTCTGGGAGGATCGAGAAGAGATCCTGGCCCTCCTCTGTGTGACAACCTTTCAAGTATTTGAAGAGTGCTATCATGTCTCCCCTCAATCTTCTCTTCTCCAGGCTAAACATGCCCAGTTCTTTCAGTCTCTCTTCATAGGGCTTTGTTTCTGATCATCCTGGTTGCCCTCTTCTGAACACGCTCCAGCTTGTCTGCGTCCTTCTTGAATTGTGGAGTTGAATTGTATAGTTGTGTGGCTTCATCCTATGGAGTATTAAGCATGCCTAAGCATAGATTGGCCTCTTAAAACTTTTTGTTAACGTCAAAAAATAACCTTCTGACACTGGATGATTTTCAGAGAAATTCAGGATAAACATTTTTTAAAAGGTGGGTATCAATGATAACCATTTAATTCAGTCCACTATATACAATATTTGTAAATAATTTAGAACTGAAAAACAGAAGAGAAAGAAACAGAATAGAGAAACCTCAACCATAAAAGTTAAATTACAGGCAGCTGGATACAATGTTAAATGCAGTAAATTAACTGACCTGCCGTAAATCAATTTAATAGCTTACACTGTAAATGTAATGGGGTATTACTTTCTTCTTGTTAATGTTAAGTAAAGTTTTATAAAATAATATTTCAATGTACAAATGAAACAGCATAAGAACAGAGCCTAAACACTGTTACATTCTCTCTGACTAATTGGGAAAATTTTTAATAGTAATGTACCACCAAAATTTGCTGAATTAGGAGCAAAAATTCTTCAAACTTCAAAAACTTTTCTTTCTTTTTTTTAAAAAAGTAAGTCCATCCCCTTTTTGTGGCTAGTTATCATAAAAACTGCAAACGTAACTGTTAAAATTAGCAGCAATGCTGGCAGCAGTTAACATGTTGCTGGTAAAAACAACAACCAATAAAAGAGAAAACTGTTTTTGATTTTCCAGTACTGCTACTTTTAAAAACTTACTCTTTTAAGATGTATTTTTCGGAGTTCCGTCACACTGCATAAAAGTGAAAAATTAACTTCATAACAATCTCAGGCATGGCACTGTTTGGATATTCCATCAATGATAAAATTTTGGTATGTGCATGAGCAGGTTCATATAGAAGGGATGTTTCCAGTTCCATTGTTCCAAACCCTCAGAGCCGATGGAGCAATTTAAAAAGCTATAGCAAGAGGCACTGGAGGATACCTCTGCCTTACTCCTCTTGCCTAGGTTCTTTTTCTGCACCTCAGCACCTAGTTGAAGGTTAGATTGAACCAGAAAACTATTAAGCCTCAGTTCTAATAACGACATACAAAGAAAACCTCAATCTGGAGCCAGTTTTGTGTTTTGCGTTCTTCAGCAATCACATACAGAGCACTAGACAAAATGGCATGTGCCATTTTGAAGTGACATTTTGACACAAGGCAAACAAAGGTCCAAATGGCAGTGATGGATGTGTGTGGACATTACACCAGATTTTTGTGAAATGACTTTCCACATGTATTCACTGTTGGATTGCCATTTTGACACATTTGCCATGAGGATAACCGTGCAATTGGCTCATGCATATTCTTTTGCAGCCCAATCTAGTACCCCAATACATGCACAAAGTGTACATTCGCTTTCCCCTGTACCCAATAGCAAATTTGGGGCTGTGGTGTATATGTCAGTGTCCAAATTGCAATTATAAGTTTATTGACTTTCTGTTGGTTCATTATTTTCAAGTTGCCAATATGTGTTTCCCTGTTAATATCAAATGATCTGGATGTCACATTTTTAAGAAAGGATTTTAATTACCCTTTGTAATTAATAGGGGAGGGGGAGGGTGCAAAAATGTCCTACCCACAACATTCTCTCCCTGCCTACTAAAGTGGCCACTTGTGAATCACGTCAAAAAGAAGAAAAACATCACCAATAAAACAGGATGAAAGAGTAACTAAGTGGTACAATGTTTGGGTCTTCTGCCTGTTTCTTAGGTTTATAGCAAAATTACTTTAAAAATAACCATATATATTTAGGAAAAATTACTAGAGATTTGAAGTGTCTTATGTTGATACCCCATCAAACAGTTGCCTTCATAGAAGATGCATGTTGTTTCTGAAATTCCATTTTTCTTACCATTTTCCAGATCTGGAACAACTATCATATTCCATTCTTTCCAAACAAAGTGTCTGTACTTTTCACAGCATTTCAAGTAGCTGTGCTTTCTGAGGGATAAAATGAATCGCTTATGTTGATCATGATGCACTTTTCCAAAAACCAGAATTTCTTAATTTTCTCCCTAAAAAAAATAAACTAAAAATATTTAGCTGACAGTCAAACACATGCACATGTATAAATAGTCATAAGATTTAGTACTGCCAAGATCAACAACATCAAAGATGAATCAACACTCCCATTGAGAATCTAGTGCTCTTTAATTGCCTTAATACAGTACAGCACATATGGGTGTTTCAAAAATGGTGTGTGGCAACCAAACAGAATACACTAAGTAAATAAATAAATAAATGCAATCTCTTAGGTACTAATTTGCCATGGATTGTATTTAAGTCCTCATCCATTATGTGAATTAGAAGTGAAACAAACAACAGGCATCAATACTCTATTGCAGCCAGCTTGGCCTGTGATCCAACTCTCGTGTGTGTGTGTGTGTGTGTGTGTGTGTGTGTGTGTGTGTGTGTGTGTCTTGGACAGTTTGTATTGATGCTGTCCTGAGTATCGCGCTCATCAATAATGGAAATAATTGCATTTTAATAATTAAAACCTCCCCATCATTTTCACAAAGCTAAAAATGATGACTGTGTTCCCTTCCTGCAGTTTATCTACCTTCTAATGAAGGGACATATTCACCCACAAACAGCTCATTTATGAACACACTTCCACAGAAGGAACTAAGCTTTTGATTTTTTTTCCTCCAGGCAGATGATACTTACAGCACTCTGCCTCTCAAAAAAAAAAATATCCAATGATCCTCTTAGGCACAGACATTAGTTCAAATGTGTATACTTTAGAAAGAGACATCCTTTTTCAATTGCCACTCTTCCTTTTGCATTAAAATTTGCAATGTCATATATAAAATCTTATTTAGAGTGTTTTCAGGGACTGAATGAGTAGCATTTCTAATTATCCTAGAGCTGGTTCCTGACTGTTGATCCAATATCAAATCATCCTGTATGAAAATTGCTGTTTAAGACTACAAAAATGCAGTCTAGTAGTATGTAGATTCCATTAAAATCAGCTGGACTTGAGTGTGCATTACTATGTGGTTGGCTGCAACCTATACTCAGGTCCATGCAGAGCATAAAATGTTAAGGAAAGCACTGAAAGTGCTACCTTTGCACATGGTATACATATGAAAGGAGTCCACCGATAGAAAGAGGTAGTGTGGCCCTTCTCCTGATGTTTGACTTCTACCATCCATCTCCCAACACCCACATCTTAGCTGTGGATATCAGACACACAGTTAGCTGGAAAAGCTTAAATGCATTGAGGATGTATGTCTGCAAGAAGACAACCTACACTTGTAGACGTCTAGGATTCCAGCTCCTGGGAAGCCTATATGCATAGAGGCTGACCCCCTGCAAGCATCCTCACTCAATGCATGGACCTCAGTGATGGGGCTGCTTCCCCTTTTTGCACATGGAACGCCTTCTGGCATATATCTCGTGATGGAGGCTTCATGTGATGGAGACATCAAAGCCATTTACATAAGATACAGCATGTTTGTCATGAATAACTCTGTCCGCTTACACTGAAAGCTTCCTTACACCAGCGATATTCCTGTCACCATTTTGGGTAGATGACCATCAGTAAGTAAGTTGACTGTATATGCAATCCATTTATTCTCCTGGGCAAATGAATTCAGACTATGGCTCCTAGCATGAGAGGAATGAATAACATGGCCATAGCAAAGAGGAAGTTTTCACAGGCTCTGAAAGTAATGGAAGCTGGCTATTTTACCAACAAACAAGATTGGAGGCTCTGTATGTAATCTTCTGAGGTCCACTTGTTACCATGTATTTTGTACTCAGAGGTGATGATTACATTTGTCATGGTTTGCGGTGGGGGGGGGGAATGAACACAGATGGTAAGTAATTCTATGCTGAACCTATTATATAATTTGATACTTGGTGATTGATTAAATTTTAAATTCACTTCTTAATATAATCCCACCACAAAGTAAATTAAGTGCCGTTTGCTTGTCTGTTTTGTCAATTATAAAGTGTGTGTCATGGAGCTTGGTGAATTTCATTTTCTTTACTTTGAATTATTTCTTGTACAGACTAGAGATAGGAAACTGAAAAATAAAAAGCCATAACAGAATCCTACATCCACCCAAAAAAGAAAAAGAAAAGGCGGAGGACGTTTCTGGGGCACAGTGGGGCAGGGAGCTCAAACAATTCTATTCATTTTAGCTTGGTAGGAATTTGATACTGAGAGACAGTATGGGGTAGTGGATAGAACAGCCTTCTCCAACCTGCTGTTCTTCAGCTTTTTAAGACTACATCTCCCATAATCCCTGAACTCTGCCTATACTAACTGTGGCTTATGGTGGTGAAATTTCTTGGTGAAATTTGGTCTCATGGTGCCTGTCCCTCCCTGCAGAGCTGGGGGGACCCATTAAGATGGTCTGCCCCCAGAGTCTTATAGAACATTCCTGAATGTCCTGGGGGATTTTTCAGTAGCCAGAGCCAGTGATTCTGTTGGGGCCCTTGTCATACTATTGCGCCTGAGTGTCCTCTTCAGCACTGCGGAGCTTCGGGCAGAAAACAGCAGGAGCAGAAGTGGCATAAGATTCATCATGAAGGTGATCAAACTTGCATAAGAGCATATCCTCGCACCTAATGCGTGGCAGTGAAGGCAGCGAAGGCTTACTTTGCTACCTCCAACACATGCTTGAGTCCAGGCAAGCTTTTCCGAGTTGTACAGGGGTTGCCTACATCAAACTCAACGAATCCAATATTGGAACTACTGCGATGAGTTGGCAAGACACTTTGAAGACAAAATCAACACCACAATTAATGCAATGTCTGTGGAGGTGTCCAGTGCATCATATTATCCCATTTTGTGTGATCAATTTAACCTTTTAGAGCCTGAAGATGCGGAAAGATCTATTCAACACACCACATGCTCTCTCGACCCTTAATGGCTTATTCGAGCTAGCCACAGGGGGCTAACCAGATGGATCAGGGGAGTGGTGAATGCCTCATTGTGTGGTTGTGTGGTCGCTCCTGCCTTGAAAGTGGCAGTGGTATGACCACTCCAGAAAAAAACTTTCCTTGTTCCAGAGATCTATGCTAACTATCATCTGATTGCAAATACCCCATTGCTGAGTAAGGGCTCGAGAGGGTAGTGTCATCTCAGCTGGATGAAACTGATTATCTGGATCCATTCCAGTCTGGGATCAAGCATGGTTTTGAGATGGAATTGGCCTTGTCACATTGATGGATGACGTTCCTCAGGAGAGGGACAAGGGAGTGCAGCCCTGTTACTTCCTCTTGATCTCTCAGTGGGTTTTGATACCATCGACCACAGTATCCTCCTAGACCACCTCCCTGAGTTGAGAGTTGGAGGCACTATTCTACAGTGGTTCAACTCATACTTGTAGGGTTGCCTAAGGAGGTTCGCTTGGCACCTACATTGTATGCTTTTAGACACCAGGTGATGACCTTTTTATTCTCCCAGCATTTTAACAGTCTATAAATAAATTTTAACTTGGTGTTTTAAATTTGTAATTTTGTATTCCTGCTGTTTTTATCTGGTTGAGCTTTTATATTGTATTTTATAGTATGGTTTTATACTGTTGTTTTATACTTTGAATGTTTTTAATTTTTGTGAACCACCCAGAGAGCTCCGGCTATTGGGCGGTATAGAAATGTAATAAATAAATAAATAAATAAATAGCTACTGAACCACATACAAGGTTGTGTTATTCTCATATAAAGCCCTAAACAACTTGGGACCAGTCTACGACAATGGAACCAATTACCTAGGGAGGTTGTGGCCTCTCCCACACTAGAGGCATTCAAGAGGCAGCTGGACAGCCATCTGTCCAGTATGCTTTAAGGTAGATTCCTGCAGTTGAGCAGGGGGTTGGACTCGATGGCCTTCTAGGCCCCTTCCAACTCTACTATTCTATGATTCTACTACTTTCTCTGTAGTGGCACCCACCATCTAGAAAACCCTCCCTTATGTAGTTCAGGAGGCAGGAAATGTGGCATCCTGAAAACATGTTTGTTCTCCCAGGCTTTCCTAGGGCTGAAAAAATAATTATTATGATGCTCCATTTTACTGCTTCTTGATTATTTTTAACCATAGTTGGAATGTTTTTAATGCTGTGTTTTTAATATTGTATTTTAATACTGTGAAATACTGAGCGATTTTATTATATTCAGCAGTATATAAATGCTACAAATAAAATAAATAAATTATGGAAGTTTTACTCCAAAACATCTTGCCCATTCTTGGCCTAAAAAGGCTAGGTCTTGATGTAGGACCAGTGGTGTAGTGGAGCAGGAACAGATGAGAACAGCAGCGGTGTCATGTGCCAGGCCTGTATTTGTCAGTGTTATAAGCTAGGGAAGGGGAGAGGTAGTTAGAGGGCAGCTCTGGCTTGGCATATGATATACACACACACACACATATGCCTATGGATCAGCACAGCTGCCTAAATTATTGGTCTCCCTTGGATGAAGGGCTATGGACTCCTTGTGGAGTATAACTATTATGACGTGCTCCTGCACTTCAAAATTTACCACTATACTGCTCTGTATATTCTTTGATTGTCAAGTCAGTTGACACTTTGCAAACTGATTGGGATGAATTAAACTGAAATATTTGAGATACATGCAGCTTCCATTAACTTATTTGGTCATGAAGAACAAGTAAATATGTTCAGATCAGATTTGTTATAAGCATATAGGGAAAAACAATCTTGCACAAACGGAATTTTCCTTGGACTATAGAATTTTCCCTTTTCCTCCCCACCCTCCCTCCCTGAAAATCTTTTCTAGATTGCCCCCCCCAACCCTCTGGAGCAGATGTTGAGGTCACACAGGAGTTCCACCAAATGGAAGCAGTTCCATCAGCAGAAAACCTGCATTCCAGCTATGAAGTTTAATCAGCTTCCAGGTCAAAATCAGAAAGCTGGCTTAAAAATAAATTCCATTGAGCACAATGAAAATGGTTTATGTGTTGGAGCAAGACTGACAATGTCTACCCAGAATAATGTTCCACTGAATTTGGTGGGACTTATGCCCATGTAAATGGATAGAGGATTGCAGTCTAAATGAGTTGCATTTAGTTCCCATTGAAATTAGTGGGGCAGGTTACTCATGACTTAAAGTCTAATTGATTTCAGTGGGAAGTAAGTCCAACTTATTTAGTCTGGATCCAGCTCTATGAGTACACTCTTGGAGCTGTGCAAATAAACAGATACATTCAAGTTGTGTTCTCCAAGAAAGCCCAAATCTAATAAAGAGCACGACTGTTTTGTATTAAGTATGTATCATTTCTATGCTTAGTACTGAATCCTGTATTTGAGTTTTTGGAGAAAACGGGATTTCTAATCTGGAGGAAACATGATAGCAGAAGGATATCTAGTATATGAAAATAGTGATTATGTAGGTATAGAGAAGGGCAATTCTACAGGCACAGATATTCTCTAGAGAGATGGTGTAGGGTGCTGTGGATAGAATGATAGCCTTAGACCAGCGAGAGAAGAGAGCAAAGACAATAGGGGGAAGAAACCTATGATGCAAAAGTAATGGGTTGGGTGGAGACTTACGGCAACATCCAATGGCTGTTTAGCCAGAAATAAAGTCCCACAACTCCCAGCATTTCCCAGCCAGCCATGGTTGGGGCATGCTGGGACTTGCAGGACTCATATTGCAGGATCTCGCAATATGGTGATCGTGAGATCTCCCCCCCCCCCCGGTCTACATGCGGCACACGACGTCCAGAGAGGAAGAGGATGTCACACCCGCCATTTTGTTTTTTCCCATTGGAGAAGAGCGCACAAGTGCTCCTGCACATAAGGTAGGTGGTTTTTTAATAAAAAAATATTTCCCACTCCCCACCCCACCCCACCCCACCCCTGATGGGTACGGAGCTCCTGAGAAGCTCTATGCTCCATGTCTGAGCCCCGGGTCCTTGCGGTTACTTGCGAGAAGCCAGGACAAACCAAGACACCAGGCCACACATCCCGCGGTCTCGGAATCATCCCGAGACCATGGAAAAAAGCAGAAGGAGATAGGGTAGGGCGATATCCCAGGGCAAGGGAGGGATCATCCCTCCCTGCTCCCGGGATCCCCTGTGCGTCATGTGAATGCACAGGGACGATCCCGGGATGATCCCAGGGATATAGCCCCATCTAGCCATGCCCCATGACTAATTTAACTCCCATTGATTTCAGTGGGCCTATTCAAGCATGACTAAGTCTGGATCCAACCCACTGTTTATTTGGCTCAACGTGTTGTGAGGAAAATCTTGGCCAGGGACGCTGAAAATCACAACATCTCTTGCTTTCCAAATATTCGTTTGCATGAAAATCACTGCCACATAAAGAAGATCGGCTTTGAAATCCCTGAAGCCACAGAAACAGTATTTTGTAGATCATGGGGCTTCCTGCCCTCAGAATGGGAAGAGCTCATTCAGCCAAGCAGCTCCCTAGGTGAAGTTCAACTAGTTCCTGACTCACAATGTAACTTGACAGGATTATTATGAGGATAAAATGGGAGGGAGGAACTGTGTACATCAGCCTAACTTCCATGGTGGAAGCATGCAATGAAAATGTATTTAATAAGAGACACTGAACTTCAGTGGCCTCCACTTATTTTTCAAACATATCTTCAGAATTATGTACAATGACCTTTTTGTCCCTGAACTCTTCTTTTGAATGCATCAGGAACCAGCTCTCAGATAATTAGAAGTGCAGTTAATTCAGTAACACTTCATGATTTATAGCATTAAAAAAAAAACTCTATAGACTGTTCCCTCCTAACTCAACTGCTCCCTCAGATTGTAGTGAAAGAGAACAAATAGAGAGGGGGAAAAATTGAAAATACCTGGAAAAAAAGAGAACAGGGTGATGGGGTAAGATGGATTACTTGAATTTTCCACCAATCACTGAATAACACATTGGCTAAAGCATTGATTGATGAAGTATTTAAGTCGTCAATCTCGCATCACAAGCCTTTTTACAAATGGCTGCAGAAAGGGGCTGACAAGACGGTGGTATCAATGGAAGTTGGCTTTGCTACAAAATATAAGAAAGACCTCTAGTCCACAATTTGCTCTCTGGCAAGATGTTCAATAACCACTTTCGACGGCCACTTTGCCAGCAAATGTTTCACTTAAAACGTCGGTATTCTTTACTCAGGACTGCCGTCCACCTCCAAATTTATAGGCCTTTAGGACAAGGAGATTTACTTTTCTTTAGTTTTGGGGTTGGATGATGCTTTCTTCACTCATGAAGTCTACTTTTCAATTTGAATGGGATTTTTCTTTTCTTTTTTTTAAAAAAAACATTGACCCATTTTTTGCACTTTTCAAATTTTTCAGAAGATATTAAAGTAGTTTCTGCCAGGAATCTGCTTCTTCCTTCACAAGAAATGAGTATGATGCACTGCTCCTCACACACTGCTGCTTACTCACACACTACTATGTAATGAAAACTAAGGGCATTGAGGCAGGTCAGCAGAGCTCACTGAAAGCAGCTGCACTGACCTGTCCCAATCTGGAAATGAGCATTTCTGCTAGTTTCTGGATTCATTTACTTAGCGTTAACTTCCCATTGTGCAAGTGGTGGGTTCTCCTGGTGCAACACAATCAACAGGAGTGCAGTGGCTCCATTAGATACTGAAATAAGCATCTACATCGGCTATTTTAGCAACAGTTTAAAGTCAGTTCAGATTTGAGGTGTGGGTCCCTAAGTACAAAAGCTGTGTCTGGCCCAGTGCAGCCATATTGACAGGTGCACTGGAAACAATTTGGGTGAGTATGACGGGAATACTAAAAAAAAAAAAAAGCCACCTTACTCAAGTGAATTATGACTGGATTGCTAAGTTGAAATGATTATTTAAAAGCAAAAAAGGAAGACCAATGCAAAATACGACATACTTTCAACGAGATCTTTCAAAATCATGTGTGTTAGGAACTATGTTTTATAAAGCTATCCAGTGATTTGTATTCATGATGGTTATATATTACTTCCAGTATCAGATATACTATATCTCTCAATGCCAGTTGCTGGGGAACAACTGCTGGAGGTGGCTA
Organism: Elgaria multicarinata webbii; assembly: GCF_023053635.1. Lineage (NCBI taxonomy): Eukaryota > Metazoa > Chordata > Lepidosauria > Squamata > Anguidae > Elgaria > Elgaria multicarinata. The sequence continues at coordinate 41,925,897 of NC_086177.1, read as the reverse complement.
TTGTGATTATGTTTTACTTGTGGGCTTCCACAACATAGGCATCTGGTTGGGCACTAGAGGCAATGCTGAACTAGACAGGCCTTTGGTCTGATTCAACAGGTTTGTTCTTATGTCCTGTTGATACATGGTCCATTGAAACTCACTTGTTGCTCATTGTGGAAAATATCCTACACATGTCATATTCCTGTCTCCGCTCAAAGAACTAAAGATATGAAGATGTAGAACTTGACCAACATGAGAAGGTGGAGCAATTTTAAGAAACCATAGCATACCAATGGTGAGTACATCCTTCACACTGGGGAATATTTGTGAGATATGGTGGCATTCTCAGAGTGTATTTCCATGAGCAATTCTAAACTTGGCTGTTGGGATTCTCCATATCATATCTGTATGTCGAATGATGGAGAATCATCAATCAGAATACATCTTGGACTAAAAATGACAAATGCCTAGTGCTTTCTATATTTTATGAGGAAAGAGGAATATATTAGAAACAAGAAGTTATCATCTATTGAAGTACATAGAGATTCCTATCTTGGATGCACATGGTCAAAAGAAAAAGCCAAGGAATGCTTCCTTCCACTCTAAAATCAACAGACCATTTCTTTCTTCTTAATATAACACTTAAGAAATTGCCATAGCTAAACCAATATTGCCCACTTGTTGGCTTTTTTGCCATCTTTTACAAAGAGAAAAGCTATTCAGAAGGATGCAAATTCAGGAGCAAAATAATTTTGTGATACATTGCATATGTCTTCATGAGGAATGTTGGAGTAATCCACAATGGGTGCAAATGAATTCAGATTTCTGTGAATCCGACCTGTGGTTCCCAAGTCACATGGATTCCATGGACATGCAGACTGGGGTTTTTTCCCCCACTTTTGGGGGATTTGCAAAAATGTGCAAGTGAACACTAGTGCTAATGCACCTTAGAACAAATGCATGTTTGCATACAGGAATGAAAATATTGTACATCCCTAAAAAGAATCCGATTTCATCATTGAGCAGATGACAGAATGAAAATGGTGTAATAATCTGAAAACACAGATGGAACAGTTTAACAAAATCTGTACATTCCAAATCTTCACTTCATAAACTGGTAAAGAAATAACACTAATGCAAGTTCCTTCCTCACACCACTGTATATATATTGGGAGGCCATTCTATAACTTATGAGTCCATTCTCATAAGTTACTCCTTATGAAAGGTGTTACTCCTTATTTCAGAAGGACCATAAAAGGGGCTGAAAATCTCCCCAAACTTCTTTCACATGCCTGAGAACTGATCACTTGCTCTCCCCTCCCCTGCTCCAAAACTTATCCAGTGGTGGAAGCAAAAATAGAAATAGCTTGGAGAAGGTCTCTTTCCTTCCTTGTATTTGGATTATTGATATGGCATGCCCTAGGTTCCAGGCACTATGGAAAATTTGGTTTTCTAAGGCATCTCATTAATTAGCATAGTTGTAAGCTTGAAATTAGAAGCCCCCATATCTTGAACTTTCGTAATATCGCTATATACGAAGTGCCCCCTCCTCCTTCTGTGCCTACTGCCCAACAACCAGTGTATGTGTTGTCTATGTCCTCTTGTGTGATCCTTCTACTGTCTAAGTACTGCAGGATAAGCCAGTGCTGCTCAACTTTCCACAACTCCGGTGGTGGTGTACAGTGAAGAGAGCATCATCTCTGAATACTTAACTGAGGGGAAGAAGTCTCAACTGCCTTATCAGTGTTTATTGTGAGATGAAGAAGGCATGGGAGTCACAAGGTCAACACTTTGCTGCTATGCAGCTCTTTATTAGCCAGTAATGTCCATGAAAATTGTTATGTCATGGTCCATCCATGACCACACTAGGCACTTCTGGCTAGTCAGTAGTGTCATGGCTGCACTGTGCTGTCCACATGCCTGCATTAGCACCAAATGATGCCCCCCAGTGAGGGCATCAGGTCTCCCTCTCCCTCCATCAATGATCAGCAGTAACACCTTCTTTTTTATTTATTACATTTATATCCCACCTATTTTCCTCCAAGGAAACCAAGGCAGCGCACATAATCCTCCTCCTCTCCATGTTATCCTCACAATAACAACCCTGTGAGGTAGGTTGGGCTGAGCATACGTGACTGGCTCAAAGTCGCCCAGTGGGTTTCCATGGCCGAGTGGGGACTAGAACCCAGATCTCCTGACTCCCAGTCCAACACCTTAGCCACTACACCACACTGGCTCTCCAAGTATACCACCTGGAAAGGAGTGGAAACCCATCCCCTCAAATATTGCAGGGCTTTATAAAAACTTCTGAGACATGCTTGAAAATGTTCACAACACAGCATCCTGACTACTGCCTGAAAAGGTTCATATGGGGCTTGCATGAACCATACACTGCACTAGGCCAGGTGTATGTGACACTGGACCTGTGGGGATAAAGTAATCTAACTATACCAAACTGCACCTAAAACATATTTAAAACAGAATCTCACGCATTCCCACAGTGTGTGTGAGTACTTTGAATAGTTTGCTTCACTCCATTACATGACAATGAGTAATCAATTACATAAATCACTGACTGGAAGAAATCGTATCCTTGATGTGTCTCATATATTTCCTAAGGCACTGAAGAAATCATACAAAGGAGGAATAAGAATATATATAAACACACAGGAACTGAAAATCAAGTTCTCCTGAGGCTCAGAGTGAAAGATGTGATGATCCTATGCTGAATCTTATTCCGGCTGGGGAGCCTTTTGTCCACAAGCCATTTAGTCGTAGGGATACAAGAAGCTGACCATTTCAGTTTCCCATTTTTCCAGTCTTAAATTTGGTCCATCCCATTGTCACAGTTTGAGATTTATTATTTCCCCCTCATAGAATGCATTTTTAAAAAGTTATTGTCACCTGCATATAAATTTTTGTGCACTGTTTTGATTGGAGATCTCCATCGTGAAATTTGGATGTGCGAATTTAAAAGGATAACTGAATTTTGGTTCATGTATACATTTGAAAGTGTGTAATTAGCTAAGTTAACCTTCAAATGTGAACTAAATTTTTCCTCCTCTCCCTTCATTCACTTTCTGTTTTTATGCACACAAAGGCAGAACACAGAGATATACCCTTCTCTCCTGTCTGAGCTAGTTGGCTAAAGTCGATTCCACCTTCTGCAACACCAAAGGCCAATGGAGTCTTCCCCAACAATGAAAGTTCAGTCTGAACCACCAAGATAATTCTTACATCCTTGCTGGCTTCAGTTTATGCAGATCTGAAACATGGAAGTCTCTACAGAAGAACAACTTTTTCTTGTATCCCATTTTGAAACATCGTAGTCTTTTTAAAAAAAAACCAAAAAAACCCAGAATAAGCAAAGGTATATTGATGTGATTGCCTTTCACTTCCTTCTCAAAACGGTAGAAGCAAAGTGCTCTCTTTAAATTACCAGGAATACCTCACTCTCATTAACTCTGTCTCTTTATTAGATCCTGTATACGCCTGACTTTTCTACTGAAACCGGAGAGGTTGTGCATGGTTTTGTAAAAGGAAGATGTGGGAAATTTGCATGCATTTGTGCATAAAAATCACTGTCAGCATAAAAGAACCCCACTTAGTTCCTAAATGAAATGCATTTTGGCAGATGAGTGACCACAAGCAGCAAGAAGATCTGGTTACTAGGGGATGTCTGTCTAAAATTTAGTTACAGGAAGGTCAGAAAGAACTCAATTGACTGGTGGTTCGTAAAGCCCTTTTCACACTTAAAGGGCCACAGAAACCATTCATTCAAAGTGCAGCTCTCTACCAGGATGGAAGTCTTGCTCAGCTCCCATTCATTGAGGATTTGCTAGGGATTATGGCCCAAAGCATCTTCCTTGGATAACAATTCAAAATGCAAACAGTTTTAAAAAGAAAAAAAAAGGTTACTGCTGTTGTCCTACATTGTTTATCTTGAAGAACGTCCAACCTCTTTCCAGTGCCAGTCTGAAGTGGTGGTTATCTAGGGTGACCATATGAAAAGGAGGACAGGGCTCCTGTATCTTTAACAGTTGTATTGAAAAGGGAATTTCAGCAGGTGTCATTTGTATATATGGAGAACCTGGTGAAATTCCCTCTTCATCACACCAGTTAAAGCTGCAGGTGCCCTGCCCTCTTTTAAATCTGGTCACTCTAGTATAGCTCTCGCAGCTTTAACTGTTGTGATGAAGAGGGAATTTCACCAGGTTCTCCATATATACAAATGACACCTGCTGAAATTCCCTTTTCTATGCAACTGTTAAAGATACAGGAGCCCTGTCCTCCTTTTCATATGGTCACCCTAGGTTAAAGGGTTGGACTTAAGCAAGGATTGAACACAGGTCTCCCCAATTCAATACTTTCCTTCCTCCAAGGAGCTCAGGGAAGCACATATGGTCTCCCCCCACCCCACCCCACACACATACCTTTTATTCTCACAACATTTACCCTGTAGGGTAGGGTAAGCTAAGAGAGTACAAATGGTCCAGCATCACAAAGGGCTCATCTACACGAAGCAGGATATTCCACTATGAAAGTGGTATATAAAAGGCAGGAGCCACACCAAGTAGGATATAGTGGTATGAAAGTAGTATATGGTATGTGCCAATGGGCCCCAGCAGTTGTCAGTGCACTAGCAGTTGTCAGTACCGCTATAAAGCAGCAGTGTGGCTCCTGCCTTTTATGTACCACTTTCATACCACTTTCATAGTGGAATATCCTGCTTAGTGTAGATGAGCCCCCAGTGGCATCCACACCTGAACAGAGATTGAAACTTGGCTCTCCCTGTTCATAGTCCAATACTCTAGCAACCATTGCTTCCTCACAAGTTCTTTAGGCGAATATATACCTGATGCCAATATATAGGCTTTTGTGGGTTTTCTGTGTCAGGGGTGCCAAGTTCAATTGACTGTACTCTGCACCTTGGCTTGGAGGGGGGCACCATTTGCTGCCCTGTTTAAGGTGGCAAAATAATTTGATCAGCCCTGGTGCAAAGGATTGGAGCGTTAGCAGAATCCATCAGGCATGATCAGCTATCACAGACCTGGCGGAAACATTTGGTGGAAAGTATGGTGAAAAATCACAGTGAATGGGGATGTTATTAATGTGTAATTGACATGTAGCTTACTGGGACCTCTCTACTTGATTCATGATAGTATATCTGCCTGGGCCTCAGCTGAAGCCTGCACCGGACTGCGGCAAAGGCAGGTAAGTGGGGGGGGGGGACTTACCTGGCTCTGCTGCCACAGTCTTTGCGGCGATGGCAGTGGAGCCAGGTAAGGGGGCAGGGAGAAAGGGGGCTTACCTGCCTCTGTCACGGCCCAGTGCCAGCTTCAACTGAGGGCCAGGCCTCAAGCCGGAAGAGCAGGCCACGGCCTGCTCTTCCGATTTGAGGCCTGGCCTTCAGTTGAAGCTGTTACTGGACCACGACGGAGGCAGGTAAGTGGTGGTGGGGGAGGGGGGATTACCTGCCTCTGCCACTGCAGTCCCTGCAGCAATGGAGGCAGAGCCAGGTAAGGGGGCAGGGGGAGGGGGCTTATTTGGTCCCCATTTTTACCCCCATTCCCCACTTACCTGCCTCCACCACCCACCATGGAGGAAAGTAAGTAGGGAAGGAGGGCAAAATCTCAATCTGCCCGTACATATCTCACTCCACGAAGTGGAGTGGGGGAGGGTCGGATCAACCTGAAGTGGATCGGCCCGATCCAAAAGTTGCAGATCGGGCCACGAAGCAGTTCAGGGGGTCCGTGAACAGCCCTAATAATTTTGTACACCTCTATCATGTCTCCCCTCAGCCTCCTCTTCTCCAAGCTAAAGAATCTCAGCTGATGTAACCTTCCCTCATAGGGGAAATGCTCCAGCCCCTTAATCATTTTATTTGCCCTTTTCTGCACTTTTTCCAGCTCTATAATATCTTTTTTTAGGAGTGGTGACCAGAACTGTACATCGCACCATAGATTTGTATAAGGGCAGTATAATACTGGACATTTTATTCTCAATTCCTTTTCTTATCATGCCTAACATGGAGTTTGCCTTCTTTACAGCGGCCGCACACTGGGTGGACATTTTCATCAAGCTGTCCACCACAATCTCGTTTTTGATGTAGAGGATCTTATAACATTCAAGAGGATTGTCTTAAGTCCATTCTTATTCTTATTAATTCATTATTCTAAGTTTAGGAATGATTTGGACAAAAGCAAAGCAAAAAGCATCTGGACCAAGTAAAACAGAAAGGAAAAGGAAAGGAAAAAATACTAATAAAGGGCAGAATTACACATCAGCAGGTTGATGGCTGAGGGGAAATTTAGAGGGGAATCTAAAGTATATATGCCAGCTCTGTATGTACAGTACATACGAACACTCACAAATATACATATGTACACATAAATCTATACATACACAAAGCTAGCATATAAGCAAAACTTGCCATGGAGATACCCAGTGGCTTCTGTCATGTGTTCTCTACTCAGCAAATCTTTATCAAGCAAAAGCGTAGTGTTTTCATTCAAGATTAGTCTTTTCTGAGCATAGGCATTGTGCTTAATCTATTTTCAAAGAAAATGTATATTTTTCTTCTGTGATACCCTAGCGATAGCGATATGTTTATCTCTGTAGCTTGCCACTGCATTGCGCGATATAAGAATATACACTGAAGCAGGATCTTTTATCACTCACTTTAAGCTTAGAATGCCCCTGTTTATCCTACTTATGGGAATTCCTGTCAGAAGAGCAGCCATCATAACAGTAAGATGCACTTCCAGTAGCATAGGATGGAAACTTCATCTCTTGCATGGTTTTCGCTCCTGTTCCATCAATATGTTTGACACCAGGAAATGAATTTCTTTGACCCTTTATAGTCCTCCCGTGAAATGATGCTCCTAGTCGTAAAAGAAGGATTCCGATGGAGAGAGTTTCAAAAGATCCCTCTCTCCAGGTCTACCATTGTTCTTTGAAAGGTGAAAAGCTGTAATCTGCTTTCAAAAGCGTTCCGCAGATCATGTCTGTTGTATCTGTAAGATTAAAATAATAAAAAAAATTGTTCTAGTCTCCATAAAGCAAGGATCAAAAGTTCCCATATATATTGTTTCATTTCATACAGTATATAAGAATTTTTTTTTGGGGGGGGGGAGTTACCAGGTTAATCAAAGCTTATATCCCCACATCTTTCTTTGTGTTGGTGTTGTTAGCCTGCTCTAGAATAAAGTCTCCAGTCCTTGACATCCAGCCTGTATCCTGATGCCAATTTCCTGCCAATGCACCTGTTTTTTATTTTCTCTTTTGAATACAATCCTTATACAGGAGGATTGCCTGCTACCTATTGTATATTATCTAGGCTTCTTAGTGAAGCCTCTTGCTAAATTTGTTTAGGCCCCATCCCTGATATATGTAGAAGGGCAATGTATGGAATATGAATGATTAAGATGAGCAAGTATTGGCTGAATCCAACTCTGCAACGCTCTGGTAGATGTTGAGGCTTACATTCTGGTGAACCTCTAAAAGCAAGATTAAGTGCTCTCAACAGCAATGGAACACAGATAGTTTCTTAAGAATGTATGATGCAAGCTTTGGGAGCATTATGGGTCCAAAGAAAGAAACAATGGGAAGGAACCAAAATAGGAACAAGGGAGAAAGAGAAAAACTCAAATAACAATGGGTTGTATCCAGATTGGCCAATGCATGAATGAAAGGGCTCCTACCATTCATGGAGGGCAACAGGACCAGCAGAGGCTCTCTTCTGGAAGAAGGTGGTTAGGCAATCATGACAGATTCATACTTCCCCTTGGGTTGCCTTTCATACTGCTCTGGAGGATCGCTCAAGGAGAAACCACAAAAATCACCACTGTGCCCTCTTCCTTCCATACAAGAGGAACCCTACCAAGCACTTCTCTGGATCACACCCAATATAATAAGGTATAATATATTTTGAGACAAGTTATTCTTTGAAGGGAAACAATATAGAACTTTGTTATTGTTGTGTTTTCATGTGATAATTATTTTAAGCTGCCTGATCAATCCAATTATATAGGCCTTGCTTTTTTATATTCTTTTGATCTTCATTCTTATAACATATTCAAGTTTCTAATGTACAAGGGGGGTATGGTGTGGTGAAGTGGACCACTTGTGGTATTCAGAGGCCCATAGTAGCTTTTCATATACTAAGTGCAAAACTAAAAGTACTGGTTTGAACCTATAATGGTATCCGTTTAGCAAATAAATAGCAAGACAATCAGGATTGTGTGCTCCACAGGATCATTCTCTATCTAAAAACAAGCAACACCAACTTATTCTAAATAGTCACCAGGAGCACCACTAGTACAGCACAATATATAGTCTGGAAGGTACTAAACATTTGTGGCACCTGCATAAAATAGAATTTATAGGAAGGACTTCAACAAGGCTGGCCCAGGAACTTTTGCTGTTTGTGGTGGTAAAGTAAATGGTGCCCTCTTCTTTGAGTCAAGCTGCATCAAAACCCCAAGCTATTTGGGCACTGGAGACACACACACCCCAAAAAAGAAATCCCACAAACTCCCCATCCTAAGAGCAAAAAAGCTGCAACAATAAGTTATATAGCTAACCATTTTCTGCCCTTTTATGACATCCAATTTCCGCAGCCTAAGACCACTCCTCTACTTGATGTCACAAGCTCAGCTGTGGAGCCAGATCCACCTTCTAGGTGGAAAATCTAAATCCTATTTATGTCCCCATCTCCTTCCTTTATACCCTTCATAAAGCTTTCTAGTCATAAATTAAACCAGTCTCATCCATTTTCAGCCTCAAGCTGCATTGATTCAGGGCTCCTATACACCAAGCAGATATTCCACTATGAAAGCAGTATATAAAAGGCAGGAGCCACACTACTGCTTTATAGTGGTACTGAAGTGCACTGACAACTGTTGGGGCCCATTGACACATACCACATACTGCTTTCATACCACTTTCATAGTATTATATCCTGCTTGGTGTAGATGTGTCATGGGCCCCAACAGTTGTCAGTGCACTTCATTACCACTATAAAGCAGTAGTGTAGATCCTGCAGTGCACTTCAATATCACCATAAAGCAGTAGTGTGGCTCCTGCCTTTTATATACTGCTTTCATAGAGGAATATCCTGCTTGCAGTAGATGAGCCCCAAGTATCAGTTTATGCACCATAACTTCATTTAAGGAAGAGGTATGCAACTTTCAGCCCTCTAGATATTTTGGCCTACAAATCCCATCATTTCTCATCAGGGCAGTTTTAGGCCAAAGAATCTGGAGGGCCCCAAATTGCCCATACTTGATTTAAGGCTTCTTCTAAATGGCTCCATGTTGGTGCTCTTTCACTGTGTGGTGAACCATTGTACGCAGTGACTCCTCAAGAGAACTAGGTAATTTTATCATACCCCCACAAATGTTCAAAAATGCAGGTCTTCTCACTGGATCAAAAGGTCGTCTGTCAGAGTTAACAACTGGATGCAACTTTCTCCGCCATGAGCCTCTCTTTAATTATGGCTTTTCTCCCATGAATGCATCTCAAAGAGGTGGCGATTTTACTCTCTTGGTGGTCAACTTAGGGACAAGGCTTTTTACATGTCCCAACAAAGGTAGTTTGATGACACCCAGACTTCCATTGTTTGCATAGCAATAGCAATGAACCTTTCAAAAGGATTACCTAGAAACACAGCCACCTATATAGGCACAAATAAAACCAAAGACACGGTCCTTCTCAATGTTCCTGCTGCACTGCACAGAAAACAACAGGTGCGTACAGCAGATGGTGGGAGCACAAGGAAACAGCAGCCACAACATAATATTTGCATATCCATTGGCCAGTGTTTGATTTGTTTCCAAAATTGGTATTTTATATGCTCTTTTAGTTTCTGGCAAATTTCTATCTGAATTACCCTGCCTCCCTAAACATTCCAGGACCAAAAACTTGGCACTAGTGATGAGCAAACTCCCCTTAGTCAGACTCTTAACTGGGCTCTGAAAACCACAATCCCCCCCCCCACCGCTGCCACCAAAATACAGAACATAGCTTAGTTCTTTCTAGCCCCATTCCAAGCCTATTTCAGACCCTGTGTCATCACTCATGTAATTGGAAGTGCAAAAGAGTCTGATCCTAACCTCTGCATGGGGCTTCCACCACACCTCATCTGCCCACTCACTGACCTGTCTGCATCTAACCCCAAGTCCCTACCCCTCCCTGCATTTAACTTTGTTGTTACTCCAGCTGCAGAGGTGTTGACAGGGGGAGCAAGGGAGGTCTTCTACGCCCCCTTCTGATGCCTGGTACACTGCTATGACTCCATGCCAGATGAAGGAGTGTTGGGTAATATAGTATTCCCAGGGCTAGTGACAAGTCAATAGCACTGGAAAAGCTACATACATTACCCAAAACCAGGGATCTATGAGAATTTCATTTTTACTCACAAAACATGCAAGCATTCCTGTTTTGAAGCCCCGAACGTAATTGCAAACATCCCCCCAAAAATATTTGTGATTTGCGAAACATGCTCACATTCAATTTGGGCAACTTTTCCAGTTCAATTTGTACTAATTTCCTAAATTGCGCAAAGTTAGCCCTTTGACTGAGTCAGTCAGCACTGCTTTAGTCTATGGAGGAAAGCTGTGCAAATTAGGAAATGTGCACAAAATTGCAAATTTTCTGTTCAGTCATGGCTCATTTCGCCCAGGTTTCCCATTTGTGCAGAGCAAGTGGCGATCACAAACAGGAACTGGCAACGAGAAGAGCAGTGACATGATGTTCAAAGGATCCTGGCTATCTCAAACATTGCTTGTTTGCTCATTCCTAAAACTCCTTGAATTAGGCTCACAACCATGGCAACTTGCCAGGCGTTTTGTTGCAACTTGCAACAAAAATGGTAAAGAGTGGGAGAGGGTTGCACGTGGGAAGGGTGGGTGGGAGCTGCAGGGAGAGGGCTTAGGCTCTTATCAAATTCAAATTGTAATCAAAGAACTCCCTGGGTTTAAATGTTTGCTTTGTATTCAGATGAGCATTACACCTGGATTCATCTTCTGTGCTGTGCTCAGGTGATATTCAGACCAATCTGTAGTTAGCACACAATATGAAATATAAAATTGGAAGTGTACGTTGAAATATTCCATTCATTTCTTGTTTTTAAGTAATAGGCTGAGAGATTCAGGCCTTAGCTAGACCTAAGGATTACCCTGGGATCATCCCGGTGTCACCCCTGCCTGCTCCTGGGATCCCCTGTGTGTCATTTACATGAACAGGGATGACCCTGGGACGATCCCGGAATAAACCTTAGGTCTAGCTAAGGCCTTAGTCTGACCCAAGAGCCACTAGACTCTCAAAAGGGTGCTAGAAATGTCCTTCTGACATGCAACTGGAAAGCAGAAATATGAGCACAGAGTGACATTACAGCTTCCAATACAGTTGCACATTTAAATCTATAGTATTAGAACACTGGTTAAAGTGGTTACTTTGATCCCTCCCACATTCATGCTTCTAGAATTACATCACTGGTCTTAGTGCCAATTTAGGATTACCAGAAGATAAAGACAAAAAGTATGTTGGAATGGAATGGGTAATTCAAGACAGCAGCGAATAAACTATCAGAGACACCTGAGCTCACATGCCACCATTCCAGTATAGAATGCTCATGTGAACCAGAAATGAGTGAAAGATCAAGCAGATGCAACTGAATAATATTCTGGAGTGCTCCTGGAAAAGGCATGGCTGTTTATTTAGGCCTGCCTTCACCAACCTGGTGCCCTCCAAATGATTTGGACGACGATCCTCAGCATTCCTGACAATTGGCCATTCTAGCTGGGTTTGATGGGAGCTGAAGGCCAAATCCTCTGGAGGGCACCAGGTTGGGGAAAGCGGTTTAGACATACTAATTGTTATGTGGATTGATTCTGTCTTCCATCTTCACATCACAGATATATATGAGAATGGAACATAGGCCTGCCTGGTTGTCAAATGGCATGCCATGTCTCTCTTGCATAACCAAGGACATTGAGTGGCAAGAACTACGAAGGCCTTAACTAGACCTAAGGTTTATCCCAGGCAAATGGAGCAGTCATCCCTGCCTGCTCCCAGTATCCCCTGTGTGTCATTTGGGTGTACAGGGATGATCCTGGGACAATCCCGGGATATAGGCCTAGACTAGCCATGGCTGAGGAGATACATCTAGACTGGAGTTTGGTGACCATCACTGCCGTTTAACAGGTTCTGTCCTGCAATTCAAACCATAAAAGCCAGGGGAACATGTAAGCCATCCTGAATAGCAGCAGAATGAAATTCTTTCTAAAGTTGTGTCTTGTGTATGCTTGTGAATGTAAGTGGAGAAGAAGACATTGCTTTGGAAACGCATACTTTTAGTTTTATCTGTTCCCTCTCCTCCCTGCCTCAACATTCATTCCGCCAGGAGCTGAACTGACATAAGCACAAGTAAGCACAAGCACATGCAACTTTAGCCATACTGTCCCTACAGTCTAGAAATACTGTACTAGGGACATTCACCAGTGGAGCGTTAAAACCGGGGAGGGGAGGGAAAGTTTCATATTTCATCGAAATCTCCTGTCTGATGTTGGTTGCAGCCATATAATAAGTGTTACTTCAATACAATGGCTTTTGTGCATTTAATCACCATTATACACTCCTTATGATTACTGGGTAATAATGAGTAATATTTCAGTCATTTATAGTCTAAGAGCTTTGCGTTTGTGTAACGAGCACACCCTTGACTGCACCGTTTTAGGCTTTCATTTGGTCAGAATCACAAAAGCGTAATGTCAGATTATTATTTCTGGCATTCAGTCATCAGCAAATAACATTTTACCTTAAGATGTGATTCTCAGATACTAAACACCAGAAATAATTGATCATCATGACATTCCTTTGTGAATTTCAACTTTCATTTTCTTCTCTGAACAACACATTTAGTCAGTTACATGTACCAATTACTATGGTACATAAAAACAGGGTTGCTCTCTCTATTGTGTTCTTCAATAGAAGATTTACTCTCAATGCCCATTCCAGGACAAAGCCAGTGAATTAGAACTTTTAATGCTGCTGCAGGGTGTGTGTGTGTGTGTGTGTGTGTGTGTGTGTGTGTGTGTGTGTGTGTGTGTGTGTGTGCGTGTTTCCCCTGGTTTCTGATTTGGGCTGCAAGTTGAAATGCGTACCATTGCAACACCCTGTTAGAATTTTAGCATGATTTCAACAGTGGCTATGTTTCCTTCCCTTCATTTCTCATAGCAAATTTATTGTCTTCCCTAAACAGCCAACATAAACATCCGGGGTTGAGTTGAGGGGCATCAGGATGCAATAAGCAAATTAATTATTTTTTAACAAAAATTGGTCCCACAGAAAATAACAGTTTAAATAAGTTTTTTTTAAGGGGAAATCATTAAAATTGCCGAAAGATGAAAAGAATACAGCACAAAGAACTCAAATTCAAGAGTGAATTGAAAGATTTAGAAAACACAGACGCATTCTTGCATAGAACTGAGAATAAAAGCACTTGAGCAGTAACTGGAACAGAAGGCTTGGTTTTGCCTACTGCTGTGGTCCGTATATCAGTGCTGAAATTGGACATTAATTAGCACTTTATTTGCTGTTGTGCTCCTTTTCTTCCAAATATTTCCTTTGGGGCCATGACAGCCATTTCCTGCCCTTTCATCTTTTTTCCCCCTAGTGATTGAACTATTAGCCTCCTGTACCTGTGATAGAATGAATATTAGCTACTTATGGGAGAACCAAAGAGCTAAACAGCATACGCCACATGTAAGAATAAAGGATGCAATGAAATTAAGGTTATGTCTGCCAGGCCTTAGAGAGAAAAATATCACACCATTAAAAGGAAGAAAGGAAGAAAGAAAGAAAGAAAGAAAGAAAGAAAGAAAGAAAATAACGTCAAAATCCAAGTCAGAAAGTGGCACTTTCAAGGAGTTCACTTAAATATTAGTGTGCTTAAGTTCTTGGTGACTTGAGATGAACCTCATCATTTATATAATGGATTTTTCTAAACCAGATCCAAAAGGAGTGAAAATTAAAAGCAGCCATGACTGTTTTCTTGAGCCGGGCTGCAAAGTGCAGAGCATTGTAGCATATTCCAACAAAGCACTTAACCATGTAATTAAATCAGAAGCATTAGAGTAGCTCATTTGAAATTAACTGGAATTGCTTAAATGTGAGGTCTTATCATTATTATTCATTTATATAGCAGGATGAGCATGTGGGGTGCTGCACTGCCCTTCTCGGACTCATCCTGGTAAGGTGGGTCATACTTATCCCCATTTTACATTTCGGGGACTGAGGAGGGAAGGCACTGGGTGTTGCTCAAGTCTACCCATCAGTGCTCAAGCCATCAGTCTATTCACTGTGTACCATGGCACATGTACTTAAATGCTCTGAGTATTCTATGATTCTATAGGGATGCTTTTGGGTGGATTCCTACATTGAGCAGGGGGTTGGACTCGATGGCCTTGTAGTCCCCTTCCAACTCTGCTATTCTATGATTCTTGATTCTATGATTAAATGACAGTGTGCATTGGTTTTAGACATTTCAAATCCCAAGAGAGACAACTGGGTGAGGGTGCAGTTTTATAGAACATTGTGCAAGTATAGATGATAGGTAATGAGACCATCTCATATGCACTATTATTAAACATATATATTAACTACATAGATTTGAATTCTGAACTGGCTGATCCTATGGACTGAAGCGGGGAGGTCATTTTCACTGATTCCATCTCCCCACCCCACCCCATGCAGCCTCCTACTCTCTGGAAATCCGTACTGAAGATTCTGTGGACCTGGCAGAACAGTCTTTGGCATGGCTCTGGGGTGCAGAGGAAAGAGAAATCTATGAAATGTACTGTCCCACCCCCTTGCTTCAGTGGAAAGCCTCTGCTAAGTCCCAGTTACCTCCGCCAATGGAAACAGCTCCTTTTGTTTGCAGTGGAGCAATTCTCAATCCAAGATATCATTATTTATTTGTTTGTTTATTTATTACATTTCTATACCGCCCAATAGTCGGAGCTCTCTGGGCGGTTAACAAAAATTAAAATCATTCAAAGTATAAAACAACAGTATAAAACCATAATATAAAATACAATATAAAAGCTCAACCAGATAAAAACAGCAGCAATGCAAAATTTCAAATTTAAAACACCAAGTTAAAATTTATTTATAGTCTGTTAAAATGCTGGGAGAATAAAAAGGTCTTCACCTGGCATCTAAAAGCACATAATGTAGGTGCCAAGCGAACCTCCTTAGGGAGCTCATTCCACAGCCGGGGTGCCACAGCAGAGAAGGCCTTCCTCCTGGTAGCCACCTGCCTCACTTCCTTTGGCAGGGGCTCACGGAGAAGGACCCCTGAAGATGACCTTAGGGTCCGGGCAGGTACATATGGGAGGACGCGTTCCTTCAGATAACCTGGCCCCAAGCTGTTTAGGGCTTTAAATGTTAATACCAGCACTTTGATTCGGGCCCGGACCTGGACTGGCAGCCAATGAAGCTGGAAAAGGACTGGCGTAACGTGGTCTCGTTGGCCAGTCCCTGTTAGTAAACATGCTGCCCTGTTTTGTACCAGTTGAAGTTTCCGGATCATTTTCAAAGGCAGCCCCACGTATAACGCATTGTAGTAATCCAAATGAGAGGTTATCAGAGCATGGATAACTGTAGCTAGGCTATCTCTGTCCAGATAAGGGTGCAGCTTATCATCTTTCATCTATGACCTTAGACCATAGAGAAGAATGGGGATGGAGGTGCAGGGTGGCCTGACTTCGCTTGGGCTACCACATCACCTTCCCAGAATGGGTGAAGGAAGCAGGGCAGGTGAAGCAGAAGCAGCCAGGTCCCCTTTGCTTCTCTGAATGAGGAAGGAAGGGGACTCAGCTGGCTTTGCCCACCCTGCTTCCTTCCCCATTGTGGGAGGGAGGGAGAGTTGGCAAAGTGGGGTCAGGCTGCCCTGCAACCCCATCCCTGCTTTTACCTCCAATCTCAGGTCAGAAATAACAATGGCTTTTGGAGGATGTGTGGTAGTAGCACTTGGTCTGTGCCAAGGAGATTGACTGCTCTCCCCAGCACAAGCAATTCCCACTGCCCAGTATCCCCACTGTTGTCTCCAATCTCAGATCGGAGATAACTGCAGGGGTTCTGGGGCATCTAAGATCAGAGATAACAGCAAGGGGTGCCTTCTGAGGGTTTTCCTACAGGGGGTGGGATTTAGTGCCTAATCCCCACACCGTGGAGGAACCCCCAAAGGAGGATCAGGCTGGATTGAGCTCTTCACTCCTGGTCTACGTATGTCATGTACAACCACACCTTCTATATTCTGGTTCATGCAGGACATTTTACTCTACATATAGGAAATACTCAACTGTGAAGACCATATAGTGGCCTTGACAGTTGAGGAGACATGGGAAAATTTGTATAGGTAGGGCCACCTCCAGCTTTCAAGGGCCCCTCTACATCAGATCCTAGTGGGGGGGGGTTCTGAATCATTGGGGCCACCCACTGGTCTTACTTGGCAATAGTGGGCAGCAGTAATACTCAGATCTCCATTGGGCAGCCCCCACTGGAGGACTGAAGGTTCCCATAATTTCCCAGAGTGATACTACATTAGGGGCATTGTGGGAAATTTAAATGGCAGCCCAATATCATAACAGACTGTTTAGGAGAGCCCTGGGGCGTAAGCAGTGATCTTTCCCAGGGCTCTGAGGACCTGGCAGCTGGTTATGGATGTGTGGTGTTGATGCTAGACTTGTGTGCAGACAAACCTGTGGAAACCTTTACAACAGGAGTAAAGTGTGTATTTTCTGCTGTTTGGCGGGGGGGTGTGTTGCTGTTGTTGTTGTTTAGCTAGTTGCTGTGTTCACAGTGGACAGGTATTTCAGCTGGTACTTTTGGATTATGTCATTGAGTTATGGTTTAAGGTTGTTTTAACTGGATTGCTCTGCATTTTTATTCTTAAGGTCTCATATCTATTGTTTTATGTAAATGGTGCTCTGTTATCTTTTAAGCTGCCTTGAGGGACCATTCAGCCAAATAGCGGGCTTGAAATTTTAAATGTTTTAATAAACAGGGGCAGAATAATTTGGTTCCAGTTTTAGTCATACTTAGAGATAACCCACTAACATCAATGTAAGTAACAAGGGTCTTCTCTAAGTATGACTATGGCCACAGCTAGACCTAAGGTTTATCCCTGGATCGTCCAGGGATCAAACCTGTTCATCTAGGTGACACACAGGGGATCCAGTGCTCAGGCAGGGGAGAATCCTGGATGATCCCAGGATAAACCTTAGGTCTAGCTGTGGCCTAAATCTAAAACCAACCCAATATGTGTAAACCAGAAATCATGGATACTGCTGGAAACTTTTTTCATATTTTCCAGCTGTTATCTATGATCATCCAGTTCACACATTACGTAGTTCATATGAGTGTGTAAACTGGAATGATCAGATCTTTCCATGTGCAGAATAAACTGTCTTCTGAGAGTGAAGGAGCCCTAAGTCAACAGCTTGTATTACTCTGTGTAAAACGATACCACCTTTTAAGAACAGGATTGTTGTGGCTTTTCACTGTTCCCAATTTTCAGTCAATATTGTTTGTAGTTCATGCAACAGCTTTTATTTTGATGTCTTTGTTGGCGGGGTGGGTGGGTTAGTTACTCTTGCATGCAACCTTGTGTCCTGTGTGGCCACATTTGTGCAAGTAAATCCCAAGATTCCCCATCTGAGGGCAATTAACTAATTTAAGCAAACTCAGAAAAATAGAACAAAATGATTGTTCCCAATTCTGCTGCTTCCTGGATGAAAACTTAACTAGAACTACTAAAATAGAACAAAATGTGTATTTTGCCTTTGTTCCTGTGTGCTCATACGCTGTACGCAAAAGCCCTTGGAGGAATTTCAAGTAGGTGATTGTTGGTAATCATTTTGTTTAAATGTGCAAGGTTGCACAGAACCTCAGTCTACTAGGAAACAGAATGTTCTCACTCAATTCTATTAGCAATCATTATTTCAATAGTGGAAAGTTCCATACTAAATAATACCGACTCTTTATCATGCTAAAAAAGAAGTCCTTCTTTAAAAATCACAGATTTAAACCCCTCAAAAGGGAGGGTAAGACATTCTGTTTGCTCTCAAACAAGAAAAATTAAGCTTTTCTCTTGTCCCTGCTATTATTTTATCCTATGGATAACCCAAGACAATGCTGTGCCTGTCAATAAGAGACAAGGAGAAAAAGCTCCAAGATGATCTTGTAATCATTATGTTCATATGCAACGCAGTTTGCAAATATGTTTTTGAATGACAATTTAAAAGGATATGTGCCATGATTCATGTTTCCCTCTTATTTTTTTCTTAGCAGGAGGCTTCTGTTTGTAGAATTACACAGTGTGACTCCCAGGAAAACAGCAAGATTTGATAAGTATTTGTTTCATGGGGAGAGTCTTTACCAGGGTCCTTGGGGATATGTCCCTTCTAATTTTTGACATTGTGATTAGGGCTATTCCTGACTGGGGTTTATTGTTTTGATAAATCCTTCCTTTGTACCTTCTTTCTGTCCACAGGGTAAATTGATATCCGCGGGACCAGATTCTGCTACCCATAATGGTAGTGTAAATCTTGAATAGCTTGGGTTAAATTTAGATTTACAGAGTGCATTTGAATGTTGAGCTTTATAGTTAAAAGCAAGTTGGCTCTGGGTTAAAATTAACACTATTTCAAAAGGCTATGCTCGCCAGTCCATTGGTGTGCCTTGGAGTTAATGGAAGGGCACTCACTGAATAGAAATTCAAGGAGTGCACTTCCCTTACTTGGTGTTGGCTTGTTGGGGAGATGATGCAGCAAAAGATGGCTTCTGAAAACAACCTCTTTTCACTGACTGTGGGCCTTGCTAGACCAGGGGTAAGCGCAGTGCAAGGCCCGTGCTCATCCCTGTGCATCCAGATGATGCACGGGGGATCCTGGCCTCAGCCATGCCTCGAGCCGCCCTGGCACTGCGCTAACGGGAACCGCTTGTAGCACGGTTCTTCCCACGGTCCCGGCCTCAGGTCGGGCTGAGACTGGGACCTCGGGTGTGTAGCCAGGTCCGCCACTTTTCCCAGTTACCGGATTTACTCCCGAGTAGCCGGAAAAAGTGGCGGATAGGCCGCAGCACTCCACAGGAGCGCTGCGGCCATCAGGGCTACGGTGGGGACATGGGGGGGGCGGGAAACGAAGGCCAGGGAGATCAGGAGGAATCGCGGCTGAGGGGACATTGGGGGGAATTGCGGGCAGGGGGACATCAGGCGGGGGAAGGAGAATGGGGCCTGGGGGTGGGCAGGGGAAGGAGATTTTTTTTAAAAAAAAACCTACGTACCTTTCCTGCATCCTGCCACTTTAAAAAAATTTAAAAAATGGCTGCCACAATGGCTCTCCTCCAGAGCTTGTTGCGGCTCGCGTCTGAATAAGGGCGAGATCTTGCGTTATTCATAACACGAGGTCTCCCCTCTTCTACCCCGGATTCTCACTGAAGTCTAGCAAGGCCTAGTCACAGGATATATGTGCACCTGTCAGGCCATGCCAGGGCCATAATCAGTTTTATCAAACCTTGATCTGGCAATGGTGTTCTTCAAGACAGGGGCTTGGATCCAGACCTAGTCATGCTTAAAATAGATGCATTGAAACAATCCAGAGTCCTAAAATCAGTGGCTTGCATTGATTCATGCCCATTTTCTATGTTCCTTGTCCACTATCACTCTGGGCCCAGACAGCTGGGTGCAGCTCCTGCTGTGCTATTCCATCCTTCTAAGAAAGTGGATTTTAGATTCTGCTTCATAAGATGGTTCCTTTGCACCTTAGTGGCTAAGGCCTGTCCCACCATCAATGAAAATGATGATTGGCTAACAGTGAGGACTTAACTCTTGCACTTCCTCCGTGTCCTTCCTCTAACTGGAAGATAGCTTCCTGATCCAGGTTTTAAAAGCCCCTACTCCCCTTCTGGATGGGCGCCCCTACAACTACTCTAGAGTAAAACTGAGAAGATGTAGCTGCTAGACATAGATTTAAAGGGCCCTAATTTGGCCCTGATTATTTCTTTTATCAGTAGTAGATGTTTCAGCAATAACATTGACAGGAACATAGGGAGCTACTTTATGCTGGGCCACATAGTGGCCTGGTTCAGACAACACACTAAACCATGCTGCGTAACCACAAAATGGTTAAGGGAATGCCCTTAACCATTTTGTGGTTACGCAGCATGGTTTAGCGTGTTGTCTGAACCAGGCCACTCTGTGTCTCTCTAGCCCACCACTGCCAACTGAGTGGAAGCACCTCTTTGGGCTCTCCAGCAGAGGTCTGTGACAGCACCGGCTACCTGGTCCTTTTTTACTTGGAGATGCCAGGGACTCTTTGCCTGCAAAGCAGGTGCTCTACCGCGGAGCGACCATCCCTCCCCTTTTTCGTTACCTGCTTGTTTTATTTCATTTCATTTCACATCCTTAGGCTAGCTAGTTTTGCAGAATAGGCACTCTAGAAATACTCTAAACAACCTGGGGGGGGGGGGATTGACCATTTTTTTCCCTTCCAGGGCTTATCTCTTTGCATCTCATAGCAAGTATTAAGCTGTAAGGATAAAAATAAATTAAAAAACAGTGTACAATAGAGGTGAGGGACTGCGGCTTGTTACCAGCGGCTCCTTTTCTTTGATGACAGAAAAGGACAATTTCATCACAACACTTTGCTACGTTTGGAGAGCATTAAAGGGGCTTTTTTGTCTATCGACACCCTGTTCTGCAGGACACCCCAGTTCGTTTTCCAGTCAGTGGGAGTTTGCGTTTCGCTGGGCACTCATCCTCCCTTCTCACTGCTGGGGAGAACAAATGGCATCACACTCTTTAGAACTGTACTTCCTAGCAACATGTTTGAAACTACAGCTGCCTGATATGGCTAATGAATTTTACAATCAAAAGCTAAAGTGAATTAGCTGTAGCAGATGTTTTTTCTCTGGGAACTACCAGACCTTTCTGGCCGCTCATTTATCCTTCAAGAGGATAAAACTTTTCACTTCTATTATGCATTGTCATTGGAGCATTGCACAACTTTATCAAACTTTTTTTTTTAATCCTGGAAACTGAATTAATTTTCTTTTCTTTCTTTTTTTTTAATATGTGTCTCCCCTTAATCACATTTACTGGGGAACATGTGTACTGTAAGGTTGGAGAGCAGATTATGGCTTTCAGAAAGGCCATTTTCAAAAGAAAACTGCCCTCTCGCTCCTGAGGCCTCCATCTGAAGGTCCTTCGGTTTTGTGAAGAGGAAAAAATTAATTACTATTTTAATAATGAAGCCAAGCCTGCTGAAAATCCTCTTAGAAAGGAGCTGGATGATGTAATGGCTAGCAGGGGGGATATTGAAAACAGTGACCACACAGTCTGCCTTTCGCTTTTTCTATTCAATCCCTGTAAGATGATACGGACTGCTGGATCGCACATTAGGGAATTAAAAGCATAACACTGCCTGCTTGGCGAAAGGGGTGATATGGAGATAGCAGGTCACTCTAATATTAACATTTGCTTTAACCTTTCAAGTGACCTGCTGTCATCGGAAAGGGACACAGCAGGGGTCGGGGAGGGGCGGAGAAGAGGACAATGATATGGAGATGGCAACAGTTTCAGTTGTGTGTGTTTACGCTCATTCGCACATTATCCTGTACAGGATACTACCAGCAAAAATCAAAGCACGCCATTTGTTCATTTAAGAGCCAAAGGGTTGAATCTTCCCAGTGCTTGCAGACAATGGTCAGGAATGCAGACATGTATCCAGTCATAGCATCACGGTCCAACTGTGCCTCTGTGTGTCTTTGTATCCCCAAATGGAAAGCTCCGTTCTCGCAAGCGAAATGTCCGTAGCAGACAAGCAGAACGAAAGATAAGATCTGTGGGGCCAGAAGTTGTCTTATCAACCTACTGTAATCATAATCTGACTATCACTAGTTCCCTGTCTTACTTAGGATTAGAGAGATACCCCACTGATGTTCATGCTTTATTATGGTGTACTACTTTTCCTTTTCTTTTTTCCTTTCCTTTTCTTTTTTTGCAGCCTCTGAAACCTTGGTCCTTGCTCTCTTTGGGATCTTTCTTTCTTTTTGAAACACACACACATAGAGAGAGATCAAAGTTAGCAGGAACATGAACAACTGGACAAATAAAACATCAGCTATACGTAAGCGAGCAAGAAATCAAACGTTTGCAAGTTCCAGTCTGAACTGAAAATATCGCTTCTTAAGATAGGAAGCCCCACAGCCACTAGCATAACAACGAAACATGTTGCGGCCAATCCACACGCTGAGGCCATCCAGCAGTGAAGGCCTCAACTGAAGGGAAGTTGATTTATCCAGAACCTAGTTCATACTCTCTAGCTCCCTTTTCAGTCAAGGATCATCCATGAAGCAATTCTTCTTAGTTTCACTCCAGATAAACTTATATAAAAGTTGCAGTACCTGACTTGATCTGCAGTGAGTTGGGCCAGTTTGTGGATTTTCCTGGAATTTTGTGAATTTGGGGAGGGGGATTTATTTTTTGTTTTATATATATATATATATATATATATATATATATATATATATACACACACACACACACACACACCACCTTTTTTCTCCTTAAGAAATTCAAGGTGGCATACATAATCCGCATCCTCTCCACTTTATCCTCACATATAGGTGTGGGGGGGTGTGCCCGGGGTGCCCAGGCACACCCTAAGATCTTCAGGTGGCAGCCTCCACTTCCCTCCCCCCCCCACTGCCATGATCGGCAATGGCACGCACCATGTGGTGCTTTCCAAAAAATAAAGCAGGTGCAGTGGCAGCGTGCCATCTCCAGCTTCCCATCTACCTCTGCTTCTGCCCTTCCGCTGCTCTCATGATCTGTGACACTTTCTAAAAAATAAATCAGGTGCTGCAGCAGCGTGGCTCCAGCTCCCATCCTCGACTTCCCCCCTCCCATTTCAAAAAATAAAGCAGGCGCAGCGGCAGCGCACCTCCACCAGCTCCCATCCTCTGCTTCTACCCACACCCCGCTCCCATAATCGGCGTCTGTCTCCAACAAATAAAGCAGGGGCGCAGCAGCAGCGTGCCTCCAGCTCCCAGCCCACTGCCCATTGGCTGACTTCCCTTAGCCATGTCCTTAGGGACATGGGCACTGCAGTGAGATGTCTGTCTTTAAGACCTGAAGGAGTCCATCCAGCGGACCGGCAGGGATGGGAGAGTTGGAGGCGCTGCCGCTGGGCCTGCTTTATTTTTTGGAAAGCCTCGTGCGCCGCCGTCACCATTGCCCTCACGAGTCATCAAACATGATGATAGCAGTAGAGGCGGTAAGTGGCTCAGCAATACTACAAATGAGAAAGATCTTGGAATTGTGGTAGATCGCAAGCTGAATATGAGCCAACAGTGCGATATGGCTGCAAGAAAGGCAAATGCTATTTTGGGATGCATTAATAGAAGTATAGCTTCCAAATCACATGAGGTACTGGTTCCTCTCTATTCAGCCCTGGTTAGACCTCATGTAGAGTATTGCGTCCAGTTCTGGGTTCCACAATTCAAGAAGGCCGCAGATAACCTGGAGCGTATTCAGAGGAGGGCGACCAGGATGATCAGGGGTCTGGAAACAAAGCCCTATGAAGAGAGACTGAAAGAACTGGGCATGTTTAGCCTGGAGAAGAGAAGATTGAGGGGAGACATGATAGCACTCTTCAAATACTTAAAAGGTTGTCACACAGAGGAGGGCCAGGATCTCTTCTCAATCCTCCCAGAGTGCAGGACACGGAATAACGGGCTCAAGTTAAAGGAAGCCAGATTCCGGCTGGACATCAGGAAAAACTTCCTGACTGTTAGAGCAGTGCGACGGTGGAATCAGTTACCTAGGGAGGTTGTGGTCTCTCCCACACTAGAGGCATTCAAGATGCAGCTGGACAACCATCTGTCAGAGATGCTTTAGGGTGGATTCCTGCATTGAGCAGGGGGTTGGACTCGATGGCCTTGTAGGCCCCTTCCAACTCTGCTATTCTATGATTCTATGATTCTATGACCCCCCCCCGAGGATATTAGGGTGGGTCATTTCCTCCAGAAACAGCCCCCCAGCCCCTCTCTGCCCCTTCCCATGATCCTTTCCCTCACACATGTCCAAGAATGGTGCAGCCAGCCACTTGAAACGCCACACCTTGTCTTGCCAACACTGCCTCTCAATGAAAACATTGTGTGTGACCTCTCTTGTACCACCAATTTTGCTCCAAGGTAGGAGGGAATAAATAATCACAACAGAAGGAAGGAATTTTCCCGCTTTATTCATCACAAGGGCAGTGGGCACCAAGTTGGGGAAAGCTGCTTTATATGATAATTGAGCAGCCAGGCACTCATCCATCTATCTATATCAATTGCTAACGCTCTTCTCCATAACAATCATGCATTTATTTTGCTATCTACCTGAAGTGGAGCCCACCTCTTTAGTTTGTTTGTTGAATGAAAATAAAGTCCTTTATGACTGAATATTCAATAAATGTTTACGTTTAAAAATAATAATAAATAAAAATCCCTGGGGGCACACCCTAATGAAATGTGCTGTGCACACCTATGTCCTCACAACAACAACAACCCTGTCAGGTAGGTTGGCCTGAGAGTCTGTGACTGGCCCAAAGCCACCAAGTGAGCTTCCATGGCTGAGCGTGGACTAGAACCTGGATCTCCCAACTCACAGTCCAACACTCTGGCCACTGCACCACACTGGCTCAGTTTGGACAACAAGGTTAGTCAATTGTGGACTATTTAATCAACTGTTGCTTATTGTGTCGTCTGTTGGGCAAAAACTATGCCAGGGTTGGTTATTTCAAAAAACAAAAAACAACAAACGGAGATAACCAACAGTTTGCAGCGTTGTTTTCTGTACAACCATTGATGCTCGTGTCGTGTGGTGGGCTCCGTTGATTATTTCCCCTGCTGACAATGTTGTGAGTCAAGAGCAGCAGAAACTCTGGCTGCTCTAGCACAGCAGGGCTCTATCAGCAGGGGAAATAATCCCATGTCAGCAAGTGCTTGGGTTCGTGGTGTGGCATGATCCTCAGCTCTCCACACGCTTCCTGGCATGGGTATGTGCTGTACCTGGGTGGGGTGCTGCCAATCATGGTGCCCCACATGTTCTCAGGAATGTGCACAGCCCTCGCCACCACTGCCCGACACCTGATCTATCTGGGCAGGAAGGATGCAGGGGAATCGGACACGCAAGCATCCCTCCTGCCTCAGAAAAGGATTGCCCTTCTGTTCTTGTCTAAACGTACCCCCTGGCATTGGTTCTGCAATTTGTGCAAATGCCAGCCAAATTTGCAGAAATTATGGGTGAATTTGTGCAAATTCACACACCTGGTGGGAACATGGGAGAGGGCCTTGTTGGTGGCTGCTCCAGGGTTCTGGAACTCCCTTCCCAGGGAAGCTAGACTGGCTCCCTCCTTGGTGTGCTTCTGGAGGCAGGCAAAAAACGTTTTTGTTCCAGCAGGACTTTGGAGAATAGTCCACTCATAGGACTTTTAAAATTGTTATTTGTATTTTAAATGTTTAAAATGTTTTAATATTGAAGCGCATTTAATTATATTTTTAAATTTTGTATATTTTTATTTATAGGTTTTAATTTAATATGTTTTAATTTTGTAAAGCAGCCTTGAGGCCCAGCATTGGGATACAAATAAATTAAGTTATTTTCAAATATAATAAAATAATAATAATAATAATAATAATAATAATAATAATAATAATTTGAAGAACCTTCCAAAACAGATACACACACACATGCGGGAACAGTCCACATCTCAGCTCACACATACAAAGAAAGTCGTTGTACATGTTGCATAACTCAGTCAAGCAAAAAAAGAACCAGATTTCCCAGCAATGGACATCCTAATAGCCATCTATGCTCTCTCCCTTATCCTGAGTCTACCAGTTCTTGCTGCCATGGGCTTGTGCTCCTCATGACTGGGCTATCATTCTTCATACTGACACCATGATAGATTTCTTCTCTAGATGGACTGGGGATGGAGTGAATTTCCCTGCACAAAAAATAAATCCATGCAGTTGAATAACTTTTGTGAATGTGATCTGGGTAGATCCAGCAGGAGTTCAACATGTGGTGAAGTAGTCATGGAATTACTTCACCATACAGTTATCCACAAACACAACCCACACCATGACAACACCCAGCTGCCAAAAGCTGGTATTAGAGTGTGTATGAGCTGAGAGGTGACCTAGTCCTATGAGGAAACATCACCATCTGTGAAACTCTTCATAGATCTTCTCAACATGCCAGAGTTTGGTGTGTGAATTGGCCTAACATTCATTAATTGTTAACAGCAGGAAATTCAAAAGATGTAGAGTTATAGCTCAGTCCCATAACACAATTCTTCACCAAAAAAAAAGTACTTATGAAGGAGGTTCAAAGACCAAGTGTGACATGGCAACTCACAGCATTGTATTATTGTATTGCCAGCATGAATCCAGAAAGTTAAGTTGCCAGAAAGTGTCTGGAAGCATATGTTGTATCATCTTTGAACCTAAGGAGCTTTGGCCATGGCTGATAATTGGATAGGAACACTTGGAAATCCATGTATATTGGGTTCGGTTGCTTGGAAAAGGCAGATTCCGCATTATTTTTTTATCTATCACGTTTGTATCCCATGTTTCCTCCAAGCAACTCAGAGTATATGAAATAGATGAGGAGGATCACTTTTTCTCCCACAATAATCCTGCCAGGTAAGATAATCAAATTTCACCTCAGTCCAACTCTGATTTTCTACCCAATACATCATAGTGGCTTCCCACTAATTTAACAAATAGAATAAACAAGAGCTCAGACAATAGCTACGATCATCTGATTTATATTAGCCCATCAAAACTTTGGCACAGTTAATACTACATGGAAGCTAGAGATTTGGAGCAGGATGAGGTTTTTGCATGAGGAAAAAATGATGTCACCCATGCATGGGATTTTTCCATACAGACATTTTTAAAAAGAATCCAGGACAAGGAGCAAGTTTGGCACACTTTTTATCCGTGGAAATTATAGACAATTAGACCACAGGTGGTCTGGGGCACTTCTCTGAAGAGTACTTAGCATAATGGTTAATTCAGCCCTCAGGATAATAAGTCTGAGTTAACCAACTTTGGTAGCCCTGGTTGTATCAATAAACTCCAAGAGGGCTGTGCCCCTTAGAGAGCACTTTATATGACATTACAATGGCAAGAACCATGAAACAGAATGGACAAAATTGGGAACCCTACACAAAGCGCCACTTAATTCTCTATTTTCCCTTCTTCATTTTTTTTTCAAACTTTGATATAAGAAATCAAGAACAATGCAAATTACTAGCCAACAAAATGACAAAAATTACAAGGTAAATCAATATGTAATATTTCAAGACCATTAGATGATGCGATTATACTTATTTTTATAACCCAACTTATCTTTCACCTTGAAAATGCTGCAAATGTATACAGATTGAAGATTATAACACACTAATGAGAGAGGGTTTTTTCCCCCAGTTAAGATTATGAATTTTTCGACAGTTCAATTGCTTTGATATCAATATGGCTTTTTTTAATGAATTCCAGCAGGTGAATAAAAAAAAAAGATCTCATAAAATATAAATGATCATTGTGCAAGTTAATGTTAGCCTCGGGTTACATATGTTTGCATATTTCCTATTTCTAAAAATGTTTGTAAGCCTTTAAAAAGTGCTATAAGCTGCTAATATATAAAATGTATGCACTTCTACAGAAGGCAATGCTATCTCTTGGTTACAGCTAATACACTGCATTGCTTATACAGCTACATTTTCTCCTATGCACATGGAATTTGCTCTCATTTCAAAGGCCAGTAAAAGGCATTCCTGCTACTAAAATTCAGCTGAATTTTAGCTGGGGCATTCCGGCTGTTTTCAAGAGTGGGGTTGAACTTTGAATGGGGTCCTGATACTTACTGCCATTTCTCCCTTGCTGCTGCCAGCCACCATCACAGCATAGCTTTGACCTGGGAGCATTATAGAGCAGTGGGCAAGGGCCATTAAATTTTGCACCCCAGCCTAAAAAAATCACCCCTTTCATAGTCAACCCCCACCCAACACACACACACACACGCACACACACACACACACACACACACATACATTCAGGCCACACTGCTGACCCTGCTCTGATTGTGATCAATGGGGTTTCTGCACAACTGGCCATTCTGGCAGAGACTCTGGGGAAGGACCTTACACCATCATGTTATTGCTATATTGCCCCCAGTATACTCAGGACTAGTCTTTAAGGTGGCATTGATCTCTTTTGCCTCAGGAAAACAATTTCGACTGCCCTCTCTGTTTGGGGAAATTCACCCGTTGTTGTTTTCTTGCAAACATGTTCTGTGTTTGTTCCTCTCACCCCCACAATACAGATTTGAAAGCCTTCTTATTACTGAGGGTGTGAGAGGAGTGGATTTTCAAGCAGCTGTAGCCATAGCTGATGTTGCAAGGTGTGTGCAGGACAGGAAAAGACAAACTACAGTTACCAGCAACCAATATGATAATGCATTTATTTATTTATTGCATTTCTATACCGCCCAATAGCTGAAGCTCTCTGGGCAGTTCACATTATGAGCAGGACGTGGGTTCTCTAAACACCTGCCAAGAAAGCTCATCAGGAAGAGCAAGCCAATAAGAGTTTGCCCATCACTAACTCCCAAATGCACCTACCTGCCCAAATTATTATCTATATGAAATTAAATAAGCCCTTCGTATTTATTATTACATTTTATATACTGCCTTTACATGGTGTTATTCCTCCCCATTCTATCCTCACAACAACTCTGTGGGTTAGGTAAGGTTGAGAATCAGTGACTGAGCCAAGGGGAGCTTTATTGCGAAGTGGGGACTAGAACCCAGGTCTCCAGAGTCCCAGTTCAGCACTCTAACCACTGTGCCACACTGGCTTGAATATGTAGCAGAATGTGTGCCTTTTGTTGCTTGGCAGTCAGTAACAACTGGTGTAACAGAGGGCCTTGCTAGACCAGGCCTTAGCGCGCCTTCCAACCCGGTTTCCCTGCTGTGCGTCCAGATGACGCACAGGGGAATCCGGCGACAGGCCGCAGTGAGGCCTGGTCTAGCGCGCCATAAGCTAAGTGGCTTATGGCGCGCTTTTTCCCCAGCTCTGGCCTCAGGCCGGGGCTGGGGCAAGTGTGGAGACTTCCGCGGCTTTTCGAGGCTCCTCGCTTACTCGCGAGGAGCCGCGAAAAGCCGCGGACCTGGCACAGCGCTCATAGGAGTGCTGTGCCCATCGGCGGGGGGAAGAGAGGGGAGGGCGAAGGATGGGAGGGTGGGTGGCACGGGGGGAGGGCGGGTGCGATCGCGCCGCTCGCCGCCTGAGCAAGCAGCTGAGCGGCGCTTGCCCGGGCAATGCCGCCCCATCCCAGGCATTGCCCGGGCAAGCGCCGCTCGGCTGCTTGCTCGGGCGGCGGCGGCGCGATCGCACCCACCCTCCCCCCGTGCCACCCCTCCTCCCATCCTTCGCCCCCCCCTTTTAAAAAATAAAATAAAACAGCCACTTACCTTCCCGGAGTCTTCGGGCCACCCGCGGCCCCTTTAAACAAAAAAAACCAAAAACAAATGGCGGACGCCGCAGGGCTTGCGTCCTCCCTGCGGCTCTGCCATCTGGAAGCCTGGGCGAGGCGCACTAACGTTAGCGCGCCTCGGCCCCGCCTCCCTGCCGGCGTAAGCCGGCGGGTCTAGGAAGGCCCAGAGAGTAGGGCAGCTAACCATAACTGGAACCAAGGATCAACATACATGGAACTTAGGAGTCAACTCCCCAGGAGGAACCCATTACCTAGAAAAGGCAAACTGAGGCATGCAAATTAACATCAAGATCATGAGTTCAAGCCAAAGGGTTGATGGGATGACTCATACAGCAACACAGAAGCACTCCTTTAAGTCCACACTTGCCACAGCACCAACAATCCACTATATAGAAAAAAGTAAACTGGGGCAAGTAATTTCAAGATTATAAGACTCACTGAGCCACACAATAAAGCTCTCTTTTGAACCCACTTTTTTTCTCTCTCCACCAACAACCCAGTGCACCGAAAAGGGCAAATTGAGACAAGTATCTTCAAAATCACCATGGCAAAGCAGATTGAAAAACAGAGAGAGGGGGAGAAAAGGAAAAAAAATAGGGAGAAAGGGGGGGTTGAAATACAGTGAGGTGTTAGGGGCTCTCCACATACCACAACTGCTGCAACACCCCCAGGACACCAGCTTGTTAGAAAAACATGGAGAAAATGAGGAGGGATTGAAAGGGGGGGAAATAGGGGGAAACATAGCAAGGGGCTAGAAGCTCCAGGGAAACTCCATATACATGCCATGATCACTTACTCCAGGCTTCAGTTTACAAAGAGATACTTATTTTAATTTTTTTAAAAAAAACCTGTTGGCACCCAATGGAGCAGGAAACCCTCTTACATTTCTTCCGGTCTAGCAGGATTCAATGGCCAGCTTGGGTGGGTGGAGTCAATCCAGGGCGACTGAGAAGTTGCCAGGTGCAGTTCCATTAGTTCACCACATGAGACAACCGCACAGAGATGCAGAAGCTCCTGACACTAATATTGATTCTGACCGAGGGTTTCTCTGGCCGGGTATTGTCTCCTCTAACTGGCTGCAGCTCTCTCGTGTTTCAGGGGGTGTTCTTTCTCATCGCCTGTTTATTGCCTTCCAAACTAACCAGGGCCCTTTCTACACCTAGGGATTATCCCAGGCAAATGGAGGGATCTTCCCTGCCTGCTCCCTGGATCCCCTGTGTGTCATTTGCATGCACAGGGATGATCCCTGGAAAAAAGGCCGTTGTAGATACGGCCCAGGTGTCTCTGAAGTTAAAATGCCATTGTGGGTTGAAAGGGGACAATGCATATACACAAAGATGGCTGGGCTTCAGTCTTAAAACAGCCCTCAGATCAGAAGTAGATAAAAACGGAAACTCTTTTACAATATCCATGTATATAACAGCAAATGAATGGCTTGGCTTTGCCCTGATATGGGGGAAACACGTGTTGTGGGTGTTAAAACAGTTAATTTTCTACACTATAAACTTATATTGGTTTTATACCAATTTAACTGCCATGGCTTCCCCCAGACTACTGTAAATGTAGCTTGCTGAACTGGCTGAGAATTCTCTTTGAATTCTTTCTTGTTCCTCTGTCACAAAACAACAACAACAACAACAACATAATAATAATAATAATAATAATTCCCAGACTTTCCTGAAAAGAGAGAACAATTCTTAAACCTGTTCGATTCTGTGCAGTAAATATATCCTTTATCTTTGGTTTCTCTGCTGAATAGAATACAACAGGAAGTGCTCCACATATAGTAAGTTCTACTATGTTTATAGTAAGTTCTACTATGTTTCATTAAATATGGACCGGGCTAAAAGTGTTCCCAGATATCCCAGGGAAATGGAGGGATCGTCCCTACCTGCTCCCAGGATCCCTTGTGCATCATGTGGACACACAGGGACAATCCGCTTGGTAAAAAGGCTGGTGTAGGCATGCCCAAAATCACCCCCATGAACATTTCTCTTCCATAAATGATTAGAGCCTGTTGTTAAAAGGTAGTATAAAAATGCTGCTAATAAATGAATAGATTTAAACATTAAAATCATGGAAAAATATAATTTGCTCTTTTACAAATATTGTGCAAGCAACTTTTTTTCTGTGCAGATCATCTTCTAAAAAACTAAAGGGAGCCAAAAAGAGACTTGATAGATCAGGTTGTTTCTAAAGGCAAATCTACACTGCAGACTTACACCTGGATCCAAAGAATTACCTGTAGACCTACTTGGATCCAAAGCTACTCATGAGAGCTTTAGACTAATGTTTCTTAAATGTCTGTTCCCCATGCCACATAGCATCCCCCTTTTGAAACTGAGGGGACTTTCCAAAGAGAGTTGTGATATACATGGATGCCTCTGACACAGCTCTTTCGATCTGACCGTGACATAGTTTTGTCATTTTCAGGAATTTTGCAGTTTTCTAAATGGGGGTAGTAATCCCTAACAGTGAATTTGCAGAACCTCACCACACTACTATGCCCAAGTTTCTTTCTGGGCAGACAAGCTAGTTAGTGTGCAATCCTATACACTTTTGGACAGAGGGAAAAGGTCTACAACTTCCAGCTTGAGTTAGCTATTTTATCATTACTTCTGCATTCATGTTTGTACTCTTTGTTTTGAAAAATCCATTGGATCAAGGCAAATTGAAGAGGTTCATCACTACACAGAGCCACTACTTAAGCCCAGCACATGTCAATTGAGGAGCCCCGTGTATTTCAGATCCCTTCTGACAACCCAATCCATGTGGATCCTAACACACATTGCAAAGTTCACCATACGGTGGGAAAACTCTTAATCTTTTTCTTTTAAAAACAAAAACAACACTGCAAAGCAGGTGTCCCCAGACATTAATTCGTTTGCCCTATTAAAATGCTGTGTCTCAGTCTGCAATGAGAATAATAGGCCAGGGCTATCAAAGAAAGTTCTTTCACTTGCTTGCAAAGTTTTGCTCCAAGAACTGTGTAAACAGAGCACTGTCTCTTTAACTGATTTTATTCTCTCTCTCTCTCTCTCTCTCTCTCTCTCTCTCTCTCTCTCTCTCTCTCTCTCTCTTAGTTTAAAGATTACATTTAATATCTATTTCCCAGCAGTGTACAAACTGACATCATCTACTCATAAAAGTGGAATGCTTTGCTTTTTTAAGCTTCAAGCTGAATAACAAATTGCCACAGATGACAGCATAAAAGAATAACAGAATGGAATCAAAAGAAAATTCATTGTCAACAGAAACCCCCTGCTGAGGAATTTCAATTTCATATATCTAATTATCCCTGTCAGTTGGAGGAACTGACAAAAAGCATTCTTTGTTCTCTCTTTCTGCCTCCCGCATCTCACTCTCAATTAATTCCAGCATACAAATATGACTAATTGTCTTTGCAGTGCTCAAGAGCTTTGTATATAAATGTTCATGAACTGAAAATGATTTGGAGGGTATTCATGCATCGATTTATGATATTTGAACACAATAGGCATGCATAATTCAGGTGACCATGTTAGTACCCTCACAAGCCCTTATTACAGAGATTAGGCAGGATTCTCATTTCATGTCCTTTCTCTCCCCCCACCCCCACCCCGCCCCCTTCCCTATATGCTTTGTGACAATAACTCACTTTGCACCTATTTAAAGAGGAAGAATTATATGTCTGCTGTGGTGCATTGAAATCACCACCAAACATTTAAGTAACATACAGGGGTGGCCGGAGGAAACAAATATTAAGTACTCTGAAAAGCACAACGGGTTCACTCAATTAAAGTTTCTGGTCCCGATCCAGAGATCCCTGTGCTCAGCAGTGGATTGTACACACACACTGCTGAGCATGAGGAACTGCCCTGCCAAACAGAAGGTTGGCTTTATCAGATTTGACAGCAATGACTACTTCTTAGGGGTAAGGGATAAAGAGGTGCCGAGCATATTCTTCTGTTCAGTCCCAAACAGGTGATCAGGCTGTCAAAGCTGATAATAGTAATCATATTTGCTTTTGTACTGGGCTACTCCATACATTCCCCCATGTGCTGAATATGAGTCTGTTCTCCCTAAACACACACACACAACACACACACACAAGGCCTCATCCTAAAGGCAATCTACATGAAATCTCCCGTTTCTGCACAGGCCTCATCTTTGCTGGATTGAGCAACCCTATTACCTTCCTCAACTTTTATCAACTCAAAAAAACATTTTTGATTACTATTTTGAATCAAAGAAAACATACATAATATTACACTATATTGTAAACAGATGCAAATCAGTATTGGGCTGTTATATTATTAGGCCTTGATACTTGATCATTTACTAAGATGTTCGCATTTTAAAATTTCAATGGGATCTATACTATATAATATAGGAGGTTGAGGCTCCACCCACTTGGACCTCCTTCCTCAATGGGCCAGACTCCCGCTCCCAAAATTTGGTGGGGCAGAAACCAAAAAAATGGCAGTTTGCTGCTGAATGATGGAGAGAGCAAAGGGACCCATTATAGTAGTTCAGCTTGATGTTTGACTCTTAAGTCTCAACATCCTGAACATTGTCCATGTTAGCAGGAGATTATGGGAACTGTAATCCAATGACATCTGGAAAACCAAAGTTGGGAAAACCTGACCTATGCCAATGGTTCCTTTATAATAGGGGGTGGCCAAACCTATGAGCTAAATCCAGCCCTCCTGGTTCCTGTTCCCCGTGCCCACTCTTTTTTCCCTTACTGCTGATTGCTTGGTGGGTTCCTAAGGCCCAGGGACCAAATCTCGCCCTCTAGAGTTCCCCAGATGGTGACAACCTTTTCCTCTGGTTCCACCCCATTTCCCTCAACCACCAGTGTTCTTATGGGAGGTTACTGTTGCACTCATGTCCTGCTTGTGTTTTTCCCATGGTCAACTGCTGGTTGGCCACTGTGTGAACAGAATGCTGGCCTAGATAGATCCTTGGTCTGATCCATCAGGGCTCTTCTTGTATTCTTGCCAGTTGTTGGGCAGTTTCCCAGTTTTTGGCAGTTTTCCCCCATTCTAGAAGTTTGAAATGCCTCTCCTGTGGCTTAGTTACTGGCAATGAAAGCTTTAAACTAAAATACGTTGGCTTTTTTTTTTTTTTTTTTTGGTATTTTGGACCTTCCCCCATTGTGCTTTCCCCTCCCCCCACCTACCACAGAAATGCAGCCCTTGGGAGCCTCTCCGAAACTGAATTTGGCCCTGAGGCTGAAAGATGTGTGACACCCCCTTATAACATCAGTGCATTCAGTTGCCTTATATCCCAAGCTCAAGCCAGCATTCCCCCACATGGCTTAGAGATAGAGATACGTTGATTCAATTATCCGATGTCACGCTAGGTTCTAGAAACCTGTGAACAGAACATCCCTGCCACCAACAAAGCATAGACTTTGACATTTCCCGTCACTGTGCTGGATCCTCTGCATGGCAATATCTGTGCACATAGACCTCTTTCTGCAGACAGTGTTCTCGTTTCACGCAGGCGGTGGCTTCTCTAGATCACAGCCTGTGTGTTTCATCAACTTTTGAAACAGAAATCTTTTAATTAGGCACTTGCACAGACCAACTGCCCTTGAATAGAGCACTCACCTGCAAATGAACCTGTCTGTCTGACTATGCATGCATACATCCACATGAATACATACTACCGTATATGTACTGCAAATTTACCAAATGAGTTTGAACTGTACCGCTAATGCCAGGAAATCTTAAAAAGTGGCAGCTCCTTAAACTTCAGCCAGTTGAAGGCTGAATTGCTTTGCTTCTGCTCATTTAACTCTGATGGGTCTCCCAAAAGGCACAGCAAATCTTGTTTAGAAAAGCGTTAAAAACTAAACACGCCATTGTCCCTATTAAGCTTTCGCTCCAAATCTCAACTGCAAATATATCTTTTCTCCCTTGCATGTACCTGCTAATTTGTCTCTCCCTCTGCTATTATTTGTCTCCCTAATTGTATTGTTTAGCCCCTGAAAAGCAGGTTGGGGATATACAGAGTGAGAAATACCAACGCAAAATATAGTTGTATTTTCTTGAACACACCGGCATAGATTTAGAAGTACATCAGCCATGACTAGGATGCCGTCCATTATTTCTTAGTTTCTTCCCAGCCTTGTTTGCCCCAGTATTTCCCTTCTCTTCCCTCTGGTTCGGAGATGACTGGAAGCATTGCTCATGTGCTGAAAATGCCTTTGCCACTGAACACATGTACCATTTTTTTTCCTATTAGGGATATTTATAAAAGGGAAGGGAAGGCAAAGGACTCTGAAAGATTATATTGAAGGATCA
The DNA here is from genome assembly GCF_023053635.1 of Elgaria multicarinata webbii. Taxonomy (NCBI): domain Eukaryota; kingdom Metazoa; phylum Chordata; class Lepidosauria; order Squamata; family Anguidae; genus Elgaria; species Elgaria multicarinata. Next base: position 41,890,005 of record NC_086177.1, on the reverse strand, counting down.
GATCAGCGGCATTGACAGCGATAGCATCTAAACGTCACAAAGGACCAAAATAATAAGTCCAATATTGAATGCCACTGGTGGATAGTTTAAAAGCTCAAAATCTATTTTGATTTCAGAAGTAAACCAGAGTGATTGATGCTGGGAACTTGGTGCCCGATATGAGCCTTTCTGTATCCCTAGTCAAATAAAGCAAGCAGGTGCAAGTCATAGAAGTTACTGATTATTTATGGCTTTTAGATACTTTGTGGGTTTAGCTGGTGAGAAAAGTTTTAGGCCACTCGCATGGACAAAACCCAACCAACTGTCTAGCCTGATTAAATTCGCATTGTTGCATGAGCACATGGCAGGCAGGGGGAAAATTATGAAATCTCACCGCCTGTGCCATGGCAACTGAGCAAACAGCTCCTGGGAAGAATGTGAATAATAGAAAATAGCAATATTTCTCTTTGTGTTTTCACACTTGACAGTTTTATTCCCCGCATCTGCCCGATGTCCACTGCCCAAGTGGAGAAGCGCTAGCTGTAACCAAGCGCCTCTCAGGCGTCGCCGACTTGCCTCATCTTCCCCTTTGAATTGTCCCTGCCGGTGATCAATGGGTGAGGGAAGTTTTTATACAGCAAGTAACTGGAGGGAATAGATTTTATAACTATCTATGGCCTGAATAGCAATCTCATTGCGGGGTTATAGATTTCTGTCTGTGGACTGAGACTGATTATTAAAAAAACACTTTGAATGGCAACAGAGTGTCAAGTCAAGCCTCTGCGAATTCAGTTAGCAGGCAGTGAAGAATTTCCGGGCTAATCTATTTCAGCATTTTTAATCTCCTTTATCAAGACTTTAGGAAGAAAAGAAAAGGGGAGGGGGAAGGAAAACAGCCGGCTGGTGTACTTAAAGGGAGCTTGCTGTACTGTCAGACCAGTCCGAAACATCAGTGCGCTGCTGTAGCCAGCAACTGCCTGGCTAGGCAGGCAGAACATCACAGTGTCTGGATGCAGCCGTTCATTCACTCCGTTCATTCACTAAGTATTTGTTTGATGAGTGCAGCCAGCTTTGAGGGCACACATGCACCAGGGGAGTGGCAGCTCCCATGTGCTGATTTCAGTACATCTAATACCTTTGCGCAGGGCCATGATGTTCCTCACACTGAGCCTGATCCCTGGTTAGTGGTTTCTTTTGTGCCATTCCCCCCCCCCATTCTAAAAAGTTGGAATGCCTCAAAGTCTTCATTACTTTAAGCTAAAATATGATCCTTGCTTTGGTCAGGCACCGGGTACTTGGGAGCATAAATACTCCTGTGTAAACATACCGTTAGGTTCATGCCTCTTATTTTAGTCACTGGAAGAACACAAAACGGGAGGAAAGATGAAAGAGGCGAGTATTCCCCTGATATATTACTAATAGAGGTCTATCTGAAAGCGAGGCAGGATATAGCTCTGACTTCTCCCCTCCCAAGTTTCAGGACCTGTCTAGGGTTCATTCCTTTGCTCTTCCCCTTCTTCTGAAAAAAAAGCACCACCACCCATGGTGGAGCAATCCAATAGGCCCTCTGCTTCTAATATCCAGGCCACGCAGCCACTTTTCCACATTTTTAACCCATATGTCTGCTCATCTTCCACTGGAGGCGAAAAGTTAGCATGAATTAGACAAGTAGATAAAAGGGCTCGAAACTGTTTTGAAACATGACACTCTGTCTGATAGCTCTTTGCTTGATCTCTGAAGTGAGGGGATTTACAAGAACGACTTAGTAGGCTGGGAAATGTACCTGCTCTGGAGTACTTCGACCTACTCTTACGTTAGATAATCCAGGGCCGTGCCCTGGCCCAAATTCACACACATTTGCTGGCTGCAAATTCTGAGATCACAGCAATGACTGTCCACACATAGTGCTAATTCACAATAACATTTGCTTGCCTGTAGAGGACAGTGTCTTTTGAACTGGCCTTCGATTTGCAGAGTGGGGGAGGGTTGGGACATACCTGACACCTGTAGAGTCAAACATATGTACTGGCAGCCATACCTTCATTTTCTTTTTGTTTACACATACATTAATGTCATCATCCACCCTGCTTCCATGTACCAGGCCTTGGCCTGATCCAGATATAATATAGAACCCCTGTACTATTTCTAAGCATCTTTTGTATTCCCCACCCCTGATCTTGGACTGACTTAATGGATTAGCACCTGTTAATCTCCATGTTGCTGTCATCTTTCTCCCTTGTTAATTCTCTCGACACAGGCCTTAGCTAAACCTACCTCATAGTCCCCAACGGAGGAGGGAAGAACTTGCATTGTGATTAACACGAGATCCCTCCTCCGTTTACACGTGAGGCACGACAACCTCAGGAAGAGAGGTGTAGCACCCGCCATTTTTTTATTTTTTAAAGAGGAAGGAGCGCACGAACACTCGTGCATTAAATGTAAGGGTTTTTTTAAATTTTAATTATTTTCTCCACTCCCCCCACCTGACCCCCAAGGGCACAGCACTCCTGGGGAGCGCTGCACCCCATGCATGGCTCCTGCCTCCATGCGAGAAATCGCGCGAAGCCGGGTCAAACTGCAGCAACAGGCCACATATTTCGTGGTCTTGGGCCTAGCCCGAGACCGTGGAAAAAGTAGGCCCAAAGGGGAGGGCGAGATCCCTCCCTGATCCCGGCATCCCCCGTGCATCATGTGGACACACAGGGACGATCCCGGTGTTCGCCCCGGAATTTCTTAGCCCTGTGGCTAAGGCCACAGTCTCACTTCTCAGTTTGTTCAACTTAGGTAGGATCTACACTACTGCTTATAATGGTTTATAATGGTTATGACAACTGTTCAGGCCCAGGACACATTACATATACCGTTTTCATAATGTTTTTAAAGTGTTACATCCTGCTTGGTGTAGATCGGGCATTATTTGTGTTCCAAAATAATGACCCACAGAACACTTATTTTTCAGTTCAGATTCTGAAAAAGCTGCTTAGACCCTATCTGGGCATGATGGACAGAAAGAGAGATGGGCTTCTTCCCATTCTCTTGCAATGAATCTTATGGCCTTTGCTTCAGCCATAACTTAGGCTGCAATCCTTCACATTTTTCTGGCAGTAAAGTCCCACACAACTTAAACTTTTGAGTAGACATGCACAGCATTGTGTTGTCCGAATAATAATTTCCCAGGAATGACAACCTAGACAATGAGCTCTGTTCCACTTCCCAGGAACAGGACCATGCTTCACCTGCAGTTAACCGGTTCCATAGGTCTGGGATGTTAGACACAGCAGGCTTCCTTTGTGTTTATTCTAGACTAGAAAGAGAGAATGTTCATAGTCAGTCCTCAGTACAATTCTTCAGAAGTGTAAAGCTGAATCAAAATTAAAGCGCATGGACTACTGCACCAAAGTATGAAGTCCCTAAAGACTTTTTCTCACACAACTGTATCTGATATGGAGAAAACACTTCTTACTATTTAGCAGAATGATACCGACAATTTAAAAAGCAGGGCTAGATCTACGCCAAGCAGGATAAAACCCTATGGACGTGATTTGAAAATAGTATATGGAACGTGTCATGGGCCTCCACAGTTTTTAGTGCACTTCAATACCGTTATAAAGCAGTAGAGTAGATCCTGCCAAGATTATCAAGTTGTAATTCCCACACTGTGGTAAATGAGAAGAAGCAAAAATGTCTAAAGGGCTACCTTTGTCTCATCATTGTTCTGCTATCTACTTCTGGACATAGGACATATGCACATATGAAATAATTCAAGAAGCAGAAATACCCCAACCGAGGAAGCAATCGGTTAAAATTAGGGCTGTGTCGAATTTGAGGGCAAACATTGTCTAAGCAAAGTAGCGCTTGCAAGGTCCCAGGAAAAGTCTCTCTATAATACCTTTATTATTTACTGCTGTTTGCTTTCTTTTCCCGTTCCTCAACACTTCTTTTGATTCCCCAGACTTGCTTCTTCCCCAAGTGATTCCAGCCAATCAAGGATCGTATAGTAGATGTGATGACATCACAGCACCATGCAGCAAATCCGATTTGGCTATGTAACAACGTCGCTAAGGGTAAGCACTGCCAATGCACTGCTAAATTAGTGTGGGGAAAGAACATGCCTAAGTTGCTGAGGAAATGGGGATCCCTAGCAAACATTTTTAATCACATCCAAGCCCAGCCCAGACCTCTGAAAAATCCCTGATGGAGAGGTGCATTTTCCAGTGGGCGAAAACATTTGAGAAAATCGCCTCCCATGTTAGCCATGTATATGCTGCAACGATGTCTATCGGTACAATTAAACTGAGAAAGCATCCCTGTGTATACATGGCTTCCATTATACATAATAGGAGTTGATAACAAGCAGAAAGAATGAACTCCTCTTCTGATGCCTAATTGATAGAACATATAAAGCCAAAATGCTTTGCAGGTTATCCTGGACCAGGTTGTTACCTAGGGATGTGTGGTATATTGTTAGAGACAGGTATTGTTTGTTTGCTCGCTTCAGGCAGCATTCACTTGTTTTGTCTTGTTTTTGTTTTGTTTTAAAGGCGCATTTGGATGTCTTTCATGGACTTCTATGCTAGGCACTCACTGCTCTCTGATTACATGATGTGTACTGGTGTGGCATCTGTGCTGTGTCTTTTGTATTTCATCTGTACAGGTCTAGGGGATGCCAGCCTGTGAAACTGTAGCCCCTGCTGTGTAATGTTTTTAATAAATACAAATGCACTGGCAAAATTAAAGGAACAGCTCAAGCCACTATAGAATTTTTTTCCATATTAATCACAATTAAATATAATTGAAAATATCAGTATGCCAATGGACCCGTACTGGCCTTAAATTCCCACAACGTTGCTATGGCCCTCTACTTCACGAATGCACGCGCATATACACAGAGAGAGAGAGAGAGTTATTTTTGGTCTTCTGGGTCTGTAGTTCCAACAGATTTAATTCATTTTATTTACATTGTTTATCTGCACAGGGCAGCGTATAATTCACAAGCAAAACAATACCGATAAAAACAATACCCATAAGAGACAAAATGTGTGATATGCGCTCATCTCACTTCCCCTAGAGCTCTGAAGATCCCACTGGCCAGCAAATAAACATTTTAAGAACTGGTACAAAAACCGACTGTGCGCATGTTGTGCTGAATGTGCACAGAGGGGGAGTCCAGGAATGCACCTGCTGTCATCGCCATCTCCTTATGTGCCATCATCCTAACTTCTTTAAAAAAACTACATGAATACAAACTGTATAGATAAAGACTTTGTACATGCAATCGGGGACCCTGCCTTTGCCAGGGTTCATACTGACTCAGCCTACAGAGAGACAGTTCATATGCATAGAGGTTATTTCAGAATGTTTTTATGATGTTTTAAGGATGTTTTAATCATGTATACTATGTTTTTAATCAGTTTTTATGGGTTTTATATTCGCTGTTGTTCCCAGCCTCAATCCAAGTGGAGAGGCGAGTAAGAAATAGATGATGATGATGATGATGATGATGATGATGATGATGGTGACTGTGCACAGAGAAAAGCATAAGAGTTCCCAGCATCTCCCTACATCCATTCATTGGAATATATACACCAGCCCATGGTGTTACACCAATGCAATATTACATAAACAGCGCTGATATTTTATTTCATTTCATTACATTTATTTCATTTCTATACCATGCTATTGGGCGCTTCGCAACAATTCAACAACAATTATACTTCAACATCCCTCACAAAGAGATCAGGGTGGCTAACAACCCAGTACATTATATAAACAACATTAAAATTATGATTCTGAAATCACAAATATATAATAAAATGCAATAAACTATCAGCACAATCAATGAAAAAACAAATACAACACTTGGCTATACCACAAAGCCTGCATAAAGAAATTATGTCTTTCAGTAGCGCCTAAATGACAGCAGCTTGGGGTGTGAATAATCCATATGGGTTATTCACAGGAGACACCTGAATCCTTACTGGGAAGAGTTGCATACCAGCACCGAGAAGGGCCTGCCATATCTGGTAGCCCCCACAGGCCACATTCCTCGAGGGCACCACAAGCAAAGCCTCCCTAACTGATCTTAAATCCAGGTTGATCAGTATTGGAGAAGGCAGTCCTTCAAGTTCCTGGATCCTGAGCTGCTAAGGGCTTTGTACTAATACCTTGAATTGGGCCTGGTAGCTCACTGGCAGCCTGTGGTGTGTTCAGATGGTGTGATATGTTTTCATCTCACTACCCTTATCAGTAAGATACATAAATGGGCAGCAGCATACTGCACCAGCTGCAGCTTCCAAACCATAATCAAGGGAATGCTCTTTCCATGTACAGAGTATTAAAGCTGTGCAATTCAGATGCTATCAGAGCATGGACTAGTGTTGCCAGGTTATCCCAATACAATAACACCTGAACCAGGCTGTAAGTATTCCTCGCCCCTACGGCCACCTGGGCCTCTAGTGACGGCTTTAAGTCAAGGAGTACTTCCACACTTGCTCCATCGTATTAGGATTTAACTTCAGTTTCTTCGCCCTCATCCAGACCATTACTGCCTCCAGGCATCGAACCCACACATGCACAGCTTCTTCAAAGAACATAAGAAGAGCCATGCTAGATCAGAGGAAGGGTCTATCTAGTCCAGCATTTTGTTCATGCAGTGGTGAAACAGCTGTCAACCAGGAACCCACAAGCAGGACATGAGTGCAACAGCACTCTTCTGCCCATGTTCCCCAGGAGCTGGTGTGCATAGGCACTTCCTCTGATACTCCTGATTCAGATGGAATGGAAAGTTAGAGCTGGGTATCATTTATATATTAGTGACACCACACTCCAAATCCCAGGATGCTACCCACCCAGTGGTTTCATATAGATGTTAAATAACAAGGGAGACAAGATGGAACCTTGCGGGACCTGACAGCATAACTGCCATGTAACTTACCAGAAGTCTCCCAATGCTACTCTTTGTTTTTGTTTTTTAATTATTTTATTTGTTTTTAAAATTAAAAGTATACAATAATCACAACACATCAACTCATTATCCTACAATAATAACCAATAAAGAACCAATGCTACTCTTTGGTAGCAACCCTGAAGGTAGGAGTGGAACCACTGTAATACACTGCCTCAAAGGCCAATCCCACTGACCTATTCCAGGAGGTAGCATGCTCAATGGTACCAAAAGCCACTGAATGTTTGAGGAGAAACAACAGCAAAAAAACCACCCCTGACTTTCTTCCAAAGACAGTCATCAACTAGGGCAACCAAAGCTATTTCAGTGCCATGTGCAGGTTTGAAGCCAGACTGAGGCCTTAGCTAGACCTAAGGTTTATCCCGGGATTGTCCCGGGGTCATCCCTGTGCATCTAAATGACACACAGGGGATCTGGGAACAGGCAAGGATGACCCCAGGACGATCCCGGGATAAACCTTAGGTCTAGCTAAGGCCTGAAATGTCTCTAGATAATCTGCTTCATCTAGGAGGATCTAAAGCTGGTCAAATACAACTCTTTTGATCACCTTGCCTAGGAATGGAATAGTTGCAACTGAGGGTAATGATCTATAAACTCTGGGTCCAAGGTATGCCTCTTTCAGTGGTGATGCATCACTGCCTCTTTCAGTGGTGATGCATCACTGCCTCTAACGAGACTTTCACCACTTCTTGGACCCACCCAGTCAACCCATAGTTGCTATATTTCACAAGTCAAGAGAGGCACAGATCTAAAAGGCATATGGTCAGCCTAACACTAACAAGCATCTTATCCATATCATCGGGCCCCAACAACTGAAATTGACTCCACAACCCATAAATAGATGGTCTCTAAATATTTCTGCAGGACTGGCAACAATAGTGGAGTAAAGTTTGGAATAGATGCAAGCAATCTTGCCCTCTAAATGCTTCACAAAAAGCATCACAGAACTCTTCCAAGGGTCTATCTGGTCTCATCTCTGGACTAGATCTTATCAGTCCAGTCTCCACCCAAATGAGCTCTCTGAGGTGATTTGCCAAGGATGTAAAGCTGAAGGAGAAATAAGCTTTCTTCACCATCGTCACAGCCATATAGTAGGCATGATGGTGTGCTCTCACCTGTGTTTAGTCACACTGAGATCGAGACATATGCCACCTGTGCTTTAACAGCCATCCAGTCTGTTTCATCATTAGAAGTCCTAAAAAGAAAAGGGGAGCCTTCTAGGCTCCATGCATCTGGACTCTCTGGGGACACTCTGGGGTGAATATGTCAATGGCTGGTGTGCCAACATTGCTGAAGAAACAAGCACTATCACCACCAGTAAAATATAATGCTGTTACTCAGCATGGAAATACATAGCAGGAAGTGAAGAACTGAGTTTTACTGGAGGCTACATAACCAAACACACCTAGGGTGACCATATGAAAAGGAGGACAGGGCTCCTGTATCTTTAACAGTTGCATAGAAAGGGGGATTTCAGCAGGTGTCATTTGTGTATATGGAGAACCTGGTGAAATTCCCTCTTCATCACAACAGTTAAAGCTGCAGGAGCTATACTAGAGTGACCAGATTTAAAAGAGGGCAGGGCACCAGCAGCTTTAACTGGTGTGATGAAGAGGGAATTTCAGCAGGTTCTCCATAAATACAAATGACACCTGCTGAAATTTCCTTTTCAATACAACTGTTAAAGATACAGGAGCCCTGTCCTCCTTTTCATATGGTCACCCTAAACACACCACCCAAAAGATCTCTGAATCACTATAGAGTCAGCCATATTGGTGCAACCTTCTCTAATGTACTATATGTAATAACAGAATGGCAGCTGTGGATTTGATCCCTTTTTGTGCATTTTCAACTATTTATTAAAAGTTTTAATGCTCAAAGCAGATTTTTAAAATCCTGATGACCTTCCCTGGGATAAGGATGGATGAATCTGTCAACTCAACTTCTTATTATTTTCCCCAACTTTAAGTCATTCTGCCTCATTTCTGCATCAGATCATGACACATATTGTTCAATGTATTTTCAGCCACGTGAAAACTCTTACATATTTTTCGTGCGTATTTCTCCTAATATACGCATGCTTTTATTATGCACTTTTCCAAATATACACAGTTTTTGTAAACACTGTCTCTAATACATGTTTATGCACATTTTAAAATTTGCGAACTGCATTGCAAAATTTGGGAAATTGTGAATATTACCATATAACTTGCATTCCAATGAATGTACAGGTTCAGAACGGCTCCCAAAAATGTCATGCATGCAGAAGTAGCACAGAAGTAGGGAGAGAGAGAGAGACCACAGCAGTAATTGGCCATTGCTGGTTACACCCCCAGCACTTAGGAGGCTTCCCCAGTACTGGGGGAAGAAGTTTCATGTTGGTTGGGAATTCCCAGTCAACAGGAGAGTTAAAGAAACCCCGATTTCATGAGAACCAGGATTTCAGCATCTCAAAAGTTTTTGGAGAGAGTGTATAGTGAGATGGATATAGGCCTTGCCACATATGGTTCAGCCTCAGTTGGCTGGGCCAGGCAGTACAACCTGCCCCACCAACAGGTTCAGAATTAATCTAGGTGTTAGCTAGTCAACTAGTTCAGGACCAGGAAGGGGTTTTTTTTCATATTCTTGAGACTGGACAAGGTTGTGCATGTTTTTCATATTTTCTGTAATATCACTGTAGGTTCTTGTATATAAATTGCTGTAATACCTATCTTGCAACCTTAGCTGACTGAAAAGAGAAAAGAGGAGATGACGTTTAATGTGTCGATAATGAGACGCATCGATTGGAGTGGCAACTACCCAGCAGATTTTTGGATAACTTCTGGAACCATAGCTCAGGCCTGGGAAACCAAAATTGCCCTGGACAACCCACCCAGTTTCTTGGGTGAACAAGAGAAATTTCAACCTCCTGCCCCATTCCTAGGAAACTGCTGCTTTAATAATGCCTTCAAATAAATGAAGTTGTAGCCCAGTTTAAATCCAAGAACACTGTTTACCTCTTATTTGCCAACCCAATTTCTTGGTGAGCATTCTTACTGTTTTGTTTCCTAAGCAGTTGCAAG